>NC_048924.1:695080-696004 GCF_011077185.1 Oxyura jamaicensis | reverse complement strand
TGCACGCTGTGTGCACTGCACGCTGTGCACGTGCTGCACGCTGTGTGTGCACTGCACGCTGTGTGGCTGCACGCTGTGTGCACTGCACGCTGTGTGTGCACTGCACACGCCCTGCACACGCACTGCAGTGGCCCAGCACCGGCCCAGCACCACGTCCCCAAGGCCTACCAGCACACACGTGCACGCCCCTGCGCGCACGCATGCACATGCACGCGCTCCCACGCATGCATATGTGCACATCCCCGTAGGGGTGCACATGTGTGTGCATGCACATATGTGTGTACAGGCATACACACGTGTCTATGCATGTTCACACAGATACATGCACACACGTGTTCATGCATACATGGATGTGCATGCACACACATGCACACACATGCACACACATGCACATGCACACATGCACATGCATGCACACGTCTTAATGCACACATACATGTGATAAGCATGCATGCACACATGTACATGTATGCACGCACACCAGCATGCACGTGTCTGCATACATGTGCACGCATGTATGCATGCAAACACACAGCAGCATGCACATGCACACATGCACATGCATGCACATGTCTTAATGCACACATACATGTGATAAGCATGCATGCACACGTGTACATGTATGCACGCACACCAGCATGCACGTGTCTGCATACACGTGCACGCATGTATGCATGCAAACACAAGCATACACGTGCACACCTGTGTGTGCATGCACACGCATACACATGCACATGCATGTGAATGCACACGCATGCACACACGTATACACGCACACCTGTGAGCACACACCTTTGCACACACACACTTGCACACACGCATGCACACACGTGCACAAACACCTTTGCACACACGCGCACACATGCACGCATCCACGTTCACACCCACGTTTGCACACATGCACACGCATGCAGACATGCACAC
>NC_048924.1:667686-690080 GCF_011077185.1 Oxyura jamaicensis | reverse complement strand
GGCTTTGGGGGTTCTAGAGGGGAATTGGGGGGCTGGAGGGGGAGCTGGGGGGGAATTGGGGGCTGAGGGGTTCTGAAGGGGACTGAGGAGGGAATCTGGAGGGGCTGTAGGGGGAACTGGGGCGCTGGGGGGGCTGAAAAGGGGATCGGGGTGAGCTGGAGGGGGCGAGGGGAACTGGGGAGCTGGGGGGGGGCTGGGGGGTGTTGGGGGGGCTGAGCGGAGGAACTGGGGGGGCTGGGGGGAGAACTGAGGGGAAAAGGGGGGGCTGCATCATACGGGGGTGTCCTGGGGGGGCTTGGGGTTCAAGGAGGGGGGAGATGGGGGCTGAGGGAGGGGGTCTGGAGGCATCAAGGGTGTGTAGGGTGTTGGTGGAGCCTTTGGGGGGGGGCACAGAGGGGAAACGGGGGCTGATTTGGGGGGAATCCTCCGTGTCTGCAAGGGATGTGCTGGGGGATGCTTGGGAAGAGACCCGCCGGCAGGGGAGGGAGGGGGGGGGCCTGGGCACGTCAGTGGGGCCTTGTGGGTCCCAAAAAGGCCTCTGGGGCCCCCCCCATTGGGGGGGGGGGGGGGAAGTTCCCCCATGTCGGTGCTGAGCCTCGGTCAGAGACGTGCTGGGGGCCGTGACCAGGCCGAAATGGGGAGGGCCCCGACCCTTTGCTGGTCCCAGTTGCCCCCTCTTCGGGCCGCCGTTTTTTTGGTGTGGGGTTTTAATTTTTTTATTTCTTTTTGGCGAAGGAACCTCTCTTTCAAAGCAAACAACCCCCAAAAATCGCCGCGGCGTCGTTGGCGACTGCAAATATTTGTTTGGAGGGAGGGCAAACTCTTTTGTTTCGGCTGCTCGCGGCCTTCGCGCGCCTTTTCCTTTCCCCGAGGAGTCAGGGAGGGGGGCGTGGGGGAGCAAAAAGTACCAATTTGTGCTTTTTATGACAAAAATATTGCCCTTTTTCCACACGGCATGGGGTCCGATGCCTCTGGGGGGCACCTGTTGGCGGGGGAAAGGGGGTGGCCTCGGCCTGGTCAGCCACCGAGGGGCTTCGGCGCGGCTCCCGGGGGGGCGACGGCCACTTGTGCGAGGCCGGCGCCTTGTTACAGGAGGAGCGTTCCCCTCCTCGCAGCCCTCTTGCCCGTCGTGTCGGGCACTTCCAGGCAGCTTTCGGGAGGTAACCGCCTCTCCTCGTGCAGATCCGGACTTGTTGGCCTCGGCCCCGCCGGGGTGCTGGACGTGGGCGCGTTGGCGATGCCGGCTTCTCCGGGGTGGAGGTGGCGAAGCTGGGGACCGCGGGAGGCTCGCCGCGGGTCTGCCGGGCTTTCCCCGGTGGTTTGCGCAGAGAGCTGGTGTTTGGGGAAAAATAAATATATAAACAAACAGGAAAGGGCCGATTGACCCCGCGCACCCGCCCGGGAGCTCGGCGGACCCGGCCATGCCTTTGATCAGGGCTCCTATTGTTTCCGCCGAACGCGCGCTGCCCGTTTGCAGCCACGCTGCCTGGCGGAAAGCTGCGGCCTCGGGGACCCCCAGGGAGCCTCTTTGGGGACCCCAGGGAGGTGTTTCGGGGTCTGGCATCGCGGCCACGGCTCTGCCGGCACCACGGCAGGGACCGGAGCCTTTGACCCTGTGCGTGGTGGCTGCTCGAGCAGCCATGATGCGAGCTCGGCGTGCCTCCGGAGCCAGCCAGGGCTGCTCTTGCCGTTGTGCTTTCGGTGAGAGATCTTAGCTGCTTATTTCAGTGTAGGTCGGGAAAAACATCCGAATTTCTGCAGTGCTTGGGCGCTGTAAACCCAGTGGGTGCATTGGTAAATAGAGGAGAAACCTCTGCCCCCCCCCCCCTTTCCTTTTTAAAAAGAAAACGCACGGTGCCCGTGCAGTGATTCTTGTGGGGGGCCTGTAGGTCGGCTTCATTTTCTGGCCCAAAACAAAGCAAAAGAGTGGTTTTGGGGAGCAATCTCCGAGCAGCAGGTTTTATTCTCAACACCTGCCTCGAGTACGTATTTACCCAGCTAAATCAGACCGAACGGAGCGGTCCGTAAGTTACATCTTAGAACTTTCCAAGAACGATTTCTCCAACTGGAAATTAAAAACAGTGTCCAACGAGCATTCTTGAACTCCTTCGGCTCCTTGGCCAGACAGCCTGGATTTTTTTTTCCCTGGGTACGCGGCCGCTGCCAGTAGTGGATGCGCCGGAAATCGCAGTTGCGAAAGGAGTGAAGTTAAAAACGTCAATTCTCTGAACGCCAAGCAAAGTTCACTGGGTGTTGACCGGTGGAAATATGCTCCCCAGCACGCGGCCGGGGCGGTTATCAGCCCGGCGCGGGGAGTTGGTCCGTCTGCTCGTCTCAGGGGAGAAGAAAGCCGCGCTGGCGTTCGCTGGTGCTGAGCCTTTGGAGGCAAGCTGCTGCGTGCGAGCTCTTTGCAGGGGTGGGAGCGCTCTTTTGTCCGGATTATTTAAGCCCGAGCATTCCAGCCTCCCTTTTCTGTGTGGATTTTTTTCTTTCCCGTTTCTTCCCGGCAGAAAAGCAGACTTTGCTGCACGCCGACCCCCCCTGACAATGCTGGTGTTTCTAACACTTGCTTTTTCAACGCTTGCTACCTTCTCTGGGCTTCTTGGAAGTAACCCATGGCCTGCTAGGTGTCGGAATATCGACGGCACAGTAAGCAGCTGGTTATTTAGACCCCCAAAAATGTGCTAGCTGCCTGAGAATAGAGTCCTGGAAACCATCGGTGAGGGGCTGTCCATCTGCCTGGCCGCGCCGTTGGCTCGCAGGACTTTGTTCTGCAGCCCTGGTAGGGCATGGGTGTCTCCTGAACTGGTTTCCAAACAAGTCAAAACACAAAATAGGTGTCAGACCAGAGCATGGAGAGGGACTTTGGAGCCATACGTCTGTTTTCTGAGTTGAAGAGCAACCGCAGCAGAAATGTCAAGGCTTCTTCTAATTACCCTATTAATGATGAGACTCCTGTCAATTCGCTGGTTTAAAATTCATTTAAAGCTCTCCTTTTGTGTTACTTGACTAGATGCGAGGAAAAACCCTTCTTTAGAGGTGAAAGCACATCCTTCCCCCCCCTCCTCTTTTTTTTTCCATTTAGTACATCTTCTAGTCAGCCGCGATATGTTCGTGTTGGGTTCACTGCATGCCAGGGGACTGCAGCCAGCTTGAAAAAGTTGGGACTCTTGTTGCTAACTTTAAATATCCTAGTATAATTTTTAGTTTCTGGATGACTTGCATGCAAGAGCTTTTTTTTTTTTTTTCATAGCACAGCTAATTTTAACTCTGTTTCATTTAGCAGCAGTGGGTCAGTAGATTGCAGAAGCACCGGCGAGGAACGGAAGAGATGTTGAGATCCGAAAGTAGATGGAGATGCTGATGAGGCAGCGAGGTGTAGGGAAGGCGTTCGAGATGGTGGCACTGCGCCTGCAGAAGAGCAAATCTTCGGGTTTCTTCTGCCCCTCGGTAGGGCAGCAGGGGCAGCGTGAGCTCTAGAAATGGCCCGGTGCTCGCTTTTGGAGGTGGAGGTGTCGGTGAGCTCACCCTGGGGCTCGGAGAAGATGCTGGTGTGCCACACGGCAGAGGCGTTTCAGACCCAGACGTGTCCCGGGTGGGGATGTGGGGATCCCAGTTGTTGACCCCAGGCAGCCGCGTTATTGAGATGAACGTAAAGGAAAGGAAATCGTTGTTTCTAAAGTCTTCATCAGAGAGCTTTGGGTGTCCTCCTCCCTGCTTTTTTTGGAAACGAAGCCCTGATTGTTTTCCTGAAGTATCGTTCTTGGGGTCGGATGGTTGAACGAGGAACATGCAGAGACTCGGAACAGTCCTCAGCTCCCTCGCCACATGAGAATGGGTTTTATTTCTGGCCTCCTCTTGGGCAAAACCCTCGATGATAATGGTTATTCTTTATTTCAGCGCAGCATATAATGAAACCCTGAAAGATATTTCTTTCTTCCAAGCATGTTTACACATGTCCCTCTTCATTATAGCATCTAAAGAAACAGCAGAGGTACAAACCCAATTGTTTTCCATTTCTCTTGCTAACATTATGCTGCTGCAGCATTAAAACATCACTGCCAGATTGGGCCTCATTAAGTTAGGTGCTGTACGGAGACGTAATAAATTGCAGCTCCTGTTCCAGAGCCTTACGAAGGCTCAGAAGTCAGGGGAATCGTTGTTCTTCCAGCCTCGATTCAAACTGTTGAAAAAGAACAGCAGCTTACGATCGCGGCAAAAATCTGTTTACCTGGTAAATCCGTGGGTGGTTATTGGCAATTTTACCGATGATCATCTTCAGGTTAATTATCTTAATACATCTTGATCAGGCAGCGTTTTCCCCCGGGAAAATGTCAGCTCGGGGAGATCTGGGGAAATGTATTCCAAGAGGTGGTTAACACCACGACGGTAGATTGCGCTGCGAAACTTTTCTCCCGTCTAGCTGCGTAGACGTCTTGACACAGGCGTTGCTGTGCGAGAACAAATTTGTGCAAAATGAGCTCAGTTGCTGCAAAAAAGTTAAAAAAAAAAATGTTCTTTGGCTGTCAAAGCTTAATATTTTAGCTCCCTGGAACGTGGAGCTCTAATCCAAGGACCCCCACCTGCTTGTTGGGATTCGTCTTACGGAGCAGGTTACCTTTAATGTGGGAATTTGGTACGAGGGGGGCTTCTCTTGTGTCCCCCCCCGGCTGCGGTTAGGGCAGGAGGATGCCCTGGGTTCCCTCGCAGCGAGGCTTTGCTTCGGCAGGGCCACGATCCGTCCCTCTTTGGGAGAACAAAGCTTTCGTTCTTAATGCTAGGCTTGTTTAAACAGCTTCGTTTAAGGGCTGGGTTTGTCTCTGAGCAGAATGTCAGGAAGAGTGCGGAGCAGATAGGGCAGGCTCTGCTGCCAGCTTGTGCAGCACCTCTCGTGCAGACTCATCCCCGGGCGCTCCTGCGAGAGGGGAGCGAACCGCCCCGGCGCTCTGAACTGCTCTTTTGTTTTCCTCGGCCCGATCTCTTCGGCCCGGTCGGTCTCTTTTATTAAGTAGATTATACGTTTTGCTCAATAGGAGCTTTTCTTCCCGAATAAAGGGAACGCTGTTTGGCATGAAAAACTCTTCCCTTCGCTCCCGGCTCCTGCTTTGCCTGGGCGGCCCCGGCTGCTCTCGGGAGCCCCACGGAGATGCCTGGCGTGGGGCTCCGTACCTGTCGCTTTTCCGTCCCCCATCCAAAGGGAAGGAAGTATTCCTGGCTCCTGGTGCTACTGATACGTGAAGAATTTTCCCTTCTGGTTAATCAAACCTGAAATGCAAGCCCTGCGCAGGGGCTGCCCTGTAATTGTGCTGGCTGCTGGAAGCCCGGGCTCCGGCACCGCGGCAGGACCGGCCCTCGGTGGGTGATGCCCGGGGAGGAATTCGGCTCCGGGCGGTGGCAGGCCTGGAGGTGTGCTCTTACGTGATAAAGGTGCAGGAAAAATTGGCTCCTGGCTGCTCAAGAGAGGCTGAAGCTGGACTTTGGGGTCTACCAAGGACTTAATAAGTCCTAAAATTGGAGGGCGCCTGCCTGCAGCCCTACCGTGGCGACCTGGAATGTCTGGAGGGCCCCTCGAGGGTCTCCTGGGTGGCGTGGCAGCAGCACACGTGCCTGCTGGAGTCTTCATTTCCTTTGTTCACGCTGCTCTCCTTACCCCGGGGGTTTTGGAGAACCGCTGTTAAAAAAAAATAAGAGCAGCCGGCGTGGAGGGGGAGCGTTTCAGCTGGCAGCACCGCACGGGGAAAACGAGGCCGTGCTTTGTGGGGCTTACCCCTCCTTGGGAAGAAACTTTGTCTTTCTGCCCAGAACAGATAAGGATCTTTTGTCTCCGGTCCCTGTGCACAGGGGGGTTTGGTATCATACCTTGCAGGTAGACCGATTGCTTTGTGTTTGTGTGGTTTTAACTCTGCAAATGAAACCGAGAGGATGCAGCCGGTGCCTCTGCTTTTGTTCTTGAAAGGATGCTTAGTTTCGGGCCAGATATGGGAGAAAGAAGAAGTTTACAAAACCAGCTTTATTAGAGCACTCAAGTGTTTTGTTTACTTTTGAGCTTCTGGAAGTGAAATTGCCGTAGCCTTAATCTTTGACTTCGAAATGAGACCAACAGGAACCAAGTTCGGTTTTACTGCATCTAAATCAAGCTGCAGAGAGCCTGCATGGTGAAACGTGTTGCTTAAATGATTTTAATTTATACCTTGAGGTTTTGATAAAGTCATAAAGGAGATGCCTTAAAACATTATTTCCTTTTAAGTAGACTTGAAGGTAGGAATGTGCCCTGGCTGCTCTCTCCTTTCTCGTGTTTTCCTAAAAGCTCCATCGTAACCAACCTTTGTTCCCCCGGGCGTGCGTGTCTTTTGGAAGCCCTGTCCTTC
This sequence comes from Oxyura jamaicensis, assembly GCF_011077185.1. Lineage (NCBI taxonomy): Eukaryota > Metazoa > Chordata > Aves > Anseriformes > Anatidae > Oxyura > Oxyura jamaicensis. Next base: position 683,712 of record NC_048924.1, on the reverse strand, counting down.
CCCTGCCCCGCTGACCACTGGAAAGCGGCGTGCTCAGAGCTGCGGGGCGGGTGGGCGCAGGGGGCTTCCCTCCATCAACATCACCCTGCAAAAGCCGAGCAATCCTTGGGTTTGCTCGGCCCTCCTCCGTAGGGCTCAGCCTTGGGGTCATCCCTGGCTGTTTTCTGTCCTGCAGTCCCTTTTCTTCGCCTTGTGCTAAGCACAGAGTCATGAGCTGCATTTGCTTACGGTGCTTTTTAAAGCCGTCTCGCTCAGCAGATCTGTGTTTCCCTGGCTTTTTTACTGCTGCTTTAGTTTTGAATGTGTTGGTTCAAACCCACTTGTGCCTGCATTTAGCCTCTCTGAAATACTGCAGCCTGCCTCGGAGCTGTTAAGCAGCACGCAGCAACAGCTAGGAAATGAAGAGCACGGTGTCCAGAGAGGATTGAGTGAGTAGCAACGTAATTAGCCTAACCGATTTACCTAGGACACTGGAGATAAGGGCTAACGGGTGTCTTCCTCCCAAACAAACCCCAGAGAAGTTGGTCAGGACCTGCTTATTTTCCCTTTGGCTCATGGTCCCCCCCCACGGCCCGATTCTGCTGTGTTGGCAGGGAGCGAAGGAGCTCTCCCCGGGCCATGAATATCCCTGGAGGTTTGGTAAGCGTGCTGATGGCTGCGATGGTGGTGACGGAGGGCTCTGCGCTCCCCCTGCCCCGCAGGAAGGTGTCTGACACGAGCGTCTTGGTGACTTTGGTGCATGTCCCGCCGCTGGCAGGGCGCAAACAGGCGGAGAGAATTTAGCTGCCGGGCTGGGGAGAGTTAACCGTGGTGCTTGTATCTTTGAAAACCCTTCTTCAAACCCTCTCTACCTGAAAGACCATTCCTGCAGCGGGTGAGTACATGTTTCTGGATCCCTCCGGGGAGGCTGAGAGATCTGATGAAAGCCGAAGAAAACACGGCGTGCTGCTCACCAAGCCCCACCCTTCTTCTTGACATTGTTGTACTCGCTCTTTGTTCCCAACCCTGGCGATGCCTGGGGATTTGCTTACGGTTTTTCAGGCAGCTTGAGAAAAGCACAGCGACAGCTGGGAGGCCGAAAAATGTGGGAATCCGCCTCGGAGTGTCTCCTTCGCTCTTTACCCAAATAATGTTCGCGGAGAGCAGGCAAAAAGCCAGGAATGTATTTGACCCAAGGTAGCGTCTCGGATCAGGGAGGCAGTTACTAAATAAGTGACCGATCTGGTCGGGTGCAGCACGCTCGGCTTGTGGAGTCGGTTTGGGTTTTGGGTAGGCATCGGCCAGCTGCTTGCTGCCCGTGGAGGTGGACGTCCCTCGCTGGCCTGTGTCGGGCAGCTCGGCCATGGCGTGGCCGAGGCCCGCGCGGGGCGTTCGGGTGCGATCGGTCTGCCAAGGGCAGCGAGTGCCGCGTCTCGGTTTGCGTTCCGACCCTAGGTCGGACTGGGAGTGGGTCTTGGTAAAACGTAGCCTAGTTTGCAGGGATGACTTGGGTCATCTCTAACGGTTGGTTGCAACAAGGGCAAGTGCCAGCAGTCACCTTCTGGAAAGGCGTTGCTCTTCCACGTTGTATTCGGTGCTCAAGGCAGGTTGTTGCGTCTACAGTAGCAAATGTGACTTGTTCTGTTACTAAAGCCAGTTCTTCCCGGACCTAAGACTGGCTCGTTCCCTCTGAGGGGGGCAGGCTGAGGAAGAAAGGAACGCCTGGCCTCTGGCGAGTTTGAAGGAGCTGATCTCGTTTTGATTTCTGCAGCTTTGACGTGTTTGTGCTCCGACTGCAAACAAGCAAACTCCACGTGTGAAACGGACGGCGCGTGCATGGTGTCCGTCTTCAACCTGGATGGTGTGAAACATCACGTTCGGACCTGCATTCCTGAGGCAAAACTGATCCCTGCTGGGAAACCCTTCTATTGCCTGAGTTCCGAAGATCTGCGTAATACTCACTGCTGCTACTCCGATTTTTGCAACAAAATTGATTTAATGGTTCCCAGCGGTGAGTAGAGAGCTAAATAAATCGTCTGTTTGAAGTGCAGAGGGTAGAGGCTGTCTGCTTGGGATCGGGCGGGAGGTGTTCCCGGCACTGTTTTCACTTTTTCCCTTAGGTCGCTGTGTGAACTTGAGCGCTTGGCTTATTCCCTCGATTTCTAAAGTGGAAATAATAACAAACTACTTCAAATTAAAATGCGGAGTTGCTTGAACTCCCCTGTGGCAGACAAAATGTCACCAGATGATGAGGTTGTACTTTAGGGTAGGAGAAGCTTCCAATGTTCGGTTGTGGGTTTGTTTTTTTTCCCCCACCTTCACTCAGCAGCTCCGTGTTAGGAGCCTCCTCTCGCCTTATCAGCCCTGCTGCTGATAGCCGCGCAGGCTCCTGGAAGCACCAGCAGATACCTTCATCTGCAGTCAAATCTAAGCTTCTGCTGCATGGTGCTCTGTGTCTGCGATGGCCTGAGGTCAGCTCATGTTTTCTGGGCACAGCTCGGATCCCTTTTCCGGCGCTGCCTTGCCTGCCTTTTATCTGATAGACTTGCTTTCCTTCCTTCAGGACCGCAGATCTTTTCAGGGGTGAGGCACGAGGACGGGAACGGTGCAGCAGCTTTGGAGGGAAGTGTGTGGGGTGGAGGGGTGCCTGAATTCTGAACGCGCAAAGAGGAAGCAGCCCTGCCTTTGAGTGAGGGTGTGGGAAAAGGCTGCTGCTTTCCAGTTGGGACGGAGAAGGCATGCAGTACTTCCTCATACCTTGTTCCTCTCCGTTTTGGGCTGATATTTACTGGGTCTGGTAAAGACTGCAGTACCCATTTTCCCTGGGTGCCGTAGGGGAGGTCCTGTTTGTTCTCAAGTAATTGTTGTCTTTGTGTACAAGTCTTTGCTGGCTGTTGCAAGACAGGGGGGACAGAGGCAGAGCTGAGTCCTTACTGCTGGTTGTTTTTTTTCTCCCACTTGGAGAGTTCCAGGGGAAGGTAGAACGCAGGCTGTTCTAGCAGTTGGCCCGGAACAGGCTCCCACCCCCTTTTAGATAGCAGAGGCTGTAACCCCTGATGCCACAAATGAAGCATCGTCATCTTTTGTGGGTTTTCAGTGTAGTTTGCCTGCCTGGTGAATCGATCATTCCCCTGTTACCACTGTTATTTGATGTGTCCTTTACCATCCTGGAGCAGCAAGCTAAAATAGTCTTGAGGATAATTAAAACACAAGAAGAAGGTCCTTAAAGAACACTGAAGGAGTGACAATTTCCTAAAAGAGCCTGTGTTTTTTTTCCTCTCTTCCCTTTTCTCTCAAGGACACCTGAAAGATAACGAACCCCCATCCAGCTGGGGTCCTGTGGAGCTGGTGGCGGTGATTGCTGGACCTGTCTTCCTCGTGTTCGTGGTCATGATCATCGTCGTCTTTGTTTTTCACCACCACCAACGGGTCTACCACAATCGTCAGCGGCTGGATATGGAAGACCCCTCTTGTGAGATGTGCCTGTCGAAGGATAAGACTTTGCAAGACCTGGTCTATGATCTCTCCACCTCTGGCTCTGGCTCAGGTATTAAGAGACGACTGGAAGTGACCTGGCAGTGTGTTCTGGCTCTAGTCCTCCCAGCTTTGCACTGGTGGAAGGTCCTTGCCTCATCAGCCTGTTCAGGTTGCCTTGTCATGGGTTATAAGGGGGGCACATTTTAGTTTCGGTCATGCAGCAGACTGTAACGTCAGCGTTCAGTGCCTAGACTAGGTAAGAGCAATGGTTCAACTCCTCCTTAACTGGTGAGGTGTAAAAACAGCTTTGTGTGGTTTTCCTCCTTGTCTGCTAAAGGATAACTCACACGGCCGCATTTATTTCAAATTTAGTCCTGAAATTGGATTTGGGTTGGAAACAGACATTAATTGCTAACCTGTGGGTTATTGGCTCTCCGAGGGAGGTGCAGGATTTCACCTGCATCAAATCTGGCAGGAAAATGGGAGAGATTCCAGCAGCTGAATTAAGTGTGCAAATGCCGTTTGTGCAGCCTGTTTCATCCCAAAGAGCCCTTGGGTATTTCAAGGTGAACAGTGTGTTCGTGAAGTGTACGGTGTTCACTTTCGTAGCAGTTAAAAGAAGTCATTCCTTGACTAGCTAGGGGAGTAATCATTTTATTCGTGGCTTTGAACTATGAAAGCAGTTAGGTTAAAAAAAAAAAAACAACACTGAATTTTACAGCAGACGGAAACTGTAGGATAATCCACAGAGGCAGAGAATATAGCAACCTGATATTCCACCAGGGAATAAACCTCCAGCACCACATATGAAGTGTTTAGGGATCTCTTCTGTACTCACTGTCCGCAGGTGAGCTCTGTAACTTCCGTAAGAGGTGGCAACTTTGTTGGAACTGCTTTCTCCGGAGAAGTTCCGGGAATTTGCTGCTTTTTAGTGGAATTTCTTCAAGTTCCCCTCTCCATATTCAGGCTGAAGTTGCTTTGATCTGCTGTAGAGCAGTAGTTCCCTGACTGCTGTATGCCTAATCACTGGTGGTTTGCAAGCTACTTCAAAGCGATATGCAGATGCTTTCGGAGCAGCCAAATGGTACGTCCTACACAGGCACAGGAGCTACCACCATTTGCTGTTTTGGGTCTTAGGCAAGCTGAGCGTTACCAAATGCAGAGCCTTCTAGGTTTGATAATGCTCCGCTGCAGACTCCGGGGCTTCAGGAGTTTCTTTTGCTGCAGCAGACATTCAGTTTTCTGTTTTCTTGCTGGTAGGTTTGCCGCTTTTTGTCCAGCGGACCGTGGCTCGGACAATCGTCCTTCAGGAGATCATCGGCAAAGGCCGCTTTGGGGAAGTGTGGCGTGGCAGATGGCGTGGAGGTGATGTGGCTGTAAAAATCTTCTCTTCACGTGAGGAGCGGTCCTGGTTTAGGGAAGCGGAAATATATCAAACTGTTATGCTGCGACATGAGAACATCCTGGGATTTATTGCTGCAGACAACAAAGGTAAAACGTCCCCCGGTCCTGAGAGCAGAGACTTTATTAGGAGTTGTTTCTTCGCTTGGATTTGCAGTTACATGGTTAAAGAAAACCACCAACGTGCTTTTCAAATGCTCTACATATTCCCACCAAAGGATGGTGAAATTCACTGCTGTTGTTGACTCGCTTGCCCCCAGGCTGGCTGTTGAGCTGCAGCCTTACCCAGTAGTTCTCCTCTGTCCCAAAAAGAAGGGGTGCAGCATGCTCAGTGGCTTTGTTCTGTCCCTGCATGGTACCCATCTGAGCACAGTCTCTCCTTCCTGCTGCAGATAATGGCACGTGGACTCAGCTGTGGCTTGTCTCCGATTACCACGAGCACGGATCTCTCTTCGACTACCTTAATCGATACACGGTGACTATTGAGGGGATGATCAAGCTTGCCCTGTCTGCTGCGAGTGGGCTGGCCCACCTACACATGGAGATCGTGGGAACTCAAGGTAAGAGCAAAGTCTGGAGAGAGGCTGGGAGTTCTTACCGGGAGAATAAAGCAGAATTGCTTTCTTTTGGTCAGTATTGACCAGCGACGGACTGATTGTTTTTGCTGGCAGTGGAGTGTGTTCGCCTTCCTTCTGGGAATTAGGCCAGCATTTCACATCTGCATCCTAAAATTGGTGCGACTTGGGTGGGAAGGTAGCACAGGCAGCAGCAGTTACAAACTCCTCAAGTCCACAGAAACGTGCCTGATGCCTGGGATGGAGTTTATGTCCCTCTTGAGGCCCCTGGATGCTACTGCATCAGCAGTACCTCTGAAGCGTGAACGGAGCCTTTGCAAACCATAGGCGGGCAGCACTGCTCTTTTCTTCATCACTGAAGTGTGTCCAAACAGGAAAATGTGTTGCGACACTGAGAATTTAACTAACGCCATGAGATCCAGTCCTGCCTCTGTGCTATTGAGACTAACGGATTTCACCAGACCTTGATCCCTGCTACTTGTTGTTTTGTCCTATTAGGAAAGCCTGGCATTGCTCACAGAGACTTGAAATCCAAGAACATCTTGGTGAAGAAGAATGGCACATGTGCCATCGCTGACCTCGGCCTGGCCGTCCGGCACGATTCAGTTACGGATACGATTGATATTGCACCGAACCAAAGGGTCGGAACCAAACGGTAGGGGAGCAGCGTTCCCAGCCGGCATTCGAAGGCATCGCAGTTTGACTGACAAATGCCTGAGCTGCTGTTTAGCGCTGGTGAAATTTTCTGTCTTAAATATTTCCAGTGTCTTGCAGAGTGTCGGCATTGTGTTCAGAGCTGGCGTCCCTCCATCTCTGGGTGCCATCGAGCTGAGAGGCGTAGGCCAGCTTTGTAAACTCAGCACCAGGGAGCTCGTATAATACTTGACAACACGCTTGGCATTCTCAGAAGCCTTTTGGGGCCTGTTGTCTGGAGCTTGATGTGCTTTTTGGGTGTTTTTGCCTCTTTCCCAACTATTCTCTTTTGAGTTTTGTTCACTCCGTTGGGCCGTTGGGCCCGGTTCTGTGCTGATGAAGACTGTGCGATACCCAGTTTCATCTGCTGAGAAGCGCTGTGCGGGAGAACTTGCCATTTACTGTCAGAGAGTGAATCCCCTCTCCAAACTAACATGCTGATCCTTTTCTGTTCTGCAGATACATGGCACCTGAAGTCTTGGATGAAACCATTAACATGAAGCATTTTGATTCATTTAAGTGTGCCGATATCTATGCTTTGGGCTTGGTCTACTGGGAGATTGCTCGAAGGTGCAACGCAGGAGGTAATACCCATTCAGGTGCTTGTGCCAACAGCCTGGCTTGCATCTGGCTTTCCCGGCCTCGATGGGCTCTGCTGGTTGGGTGTTGGAGGCCCTGGAGCACAGGGCTGCAGGAAGATACATCCGTGTGCGTTGCTACCAAGGGAGTCAACAAAAGCGACCCAAGGCTCCTGTTAAGACTGGCCTTTGTGGGGAGGTGGGAGTTAACGTTCTGGGTGGTGTCTGCTCTTCTGGATGGATTTTAAATGGTGGTGCCAGTCCGGTGGCTTAACTTTCTTCCCCTTGAATTGGTATGAATGAGTGACTTGGCACATCCAGCTGCGAGCCGGAGCGCGGTGCTGTCATGTGTGCAGCAGTCCTGCCAACTGCCGCTCAGTCGAGGTTCCTCGACCCTTCCTCTGTGGTGGGAGGTGTCGATCGCAGCACGCTGACTCTGTTCCAGTTTGGGCAGCTGTATTTTATTTCCCTGAATTTTTCTTGTAAACTCGAATCCCAGATCCTTCGTTTCTGTTCTAAATAACTGCAAAGCGTTGACGCATCTCAGCAGTGAGTCATATTGTCTAAACCAGAATCTGTCTGCCTTCAGTGAGCTCTGTGGGGATGATCCACTCTCCCAGGAATTGCATTTCCCCTTCTCTTTCCTTCAGGTATCCACGAAGAATATCAGCTTCCATACTACGACCTCGTACCCTCTGATCCTTCGATTGAGGAGATGCGGAAGGTTGTATGTGATCAGAAATTAAGGCCTAACATCCCAAACTGGTGGCAAAGCTACGAGGTAAGATCTGCTTTCACCTTATCATCCCCTTCTCCCCTCGACAAGGTGAGTAGAGAGCAAGTTACCATAGGCTGAGCTCTAGTTTTAGGAGGCCACAGCCCAGCAGGCCGTCCTGGGGTCGAGGAGAGGACTGATGTCTGCCCTTGTTTCTTGCCTAGGCACTACGGGTGATGGGTAAGATGATGCGGGAGTGCTGGTACGCCAACGGAGCGGCTCGGCTCACCGCCCTCCGCATTAAGAAAACCCTCTCACAGCTCAGTGTCCAGGAAGATGTGAAAATCTAGGCTCTGAGCCCCAGCATGAGGAAACTGCACAAAGCTGCCATGCTAGAGTAGACGTGTGACGGAGGCCTACCTCGTGTTTCTGCCCAATCTACTGCTACCAACCAGACAGCGTGACCTGCAGGCTGCTAGGTGGGGTGACAGAGCCTCTTGAATTGCTCTCTTCCCTGCTTGGGTATGAAACAATCAGAAACCTTTTACGATCACCTCCTGACAGCGTGAAGACTTGAGAGGGACTTACCTGAGGGATCTCAGCCATGATCGTAACTCTTGTTTCTTTAATGGAAATCCCTGTAAAGTTCAGTGCGCGTGACGCACCCGTTGGCAGTGTTTTGAGGCCGGGGTGCTAGGTGCTGGGAGTGGGAAGGGAAAGGGAAGAAGGTTTTCTTGCCATGCTCTGAGGGTTTTCCAAGGACTGGCACGTTAATGCAGAAAAGGCATTGCAACACAAATGGTGCTCCCTTCTGAGAGGCTGAGCCTGAACAGTTGATCAGCTTCGTGAAACCATTTCCCTCCTTTTTCTTAAGCTTGAAAAATTCTAAGTCAAAAAAAAAAAAACAAAAACACAAGAAAAACAACAATCTGACTGGCTGTCAGTGTGCGCAATGGTGTATGCATGCGCAAGGTGCGCGTGTCCCCTGTGCCTGTTCATCTCCTTCCGTAGACGTGCAGTGTCTGCCCGTAGGGTGGCTCATCTCCGTTCGTGCTTTCTGTGCATGTGCAAATCTAGAGTGTCCCTTTTTTGAGCTGTGCGTGCTGGTGCTCTCCTTGTTCTGTAGTGAGCGTTGTCTGGCTTGGACAGGCTGCTTAGAACCAGATCCTTAGCTCTCCGATGGGTGCTGTGGCCTCGCCGCCCGTTCTCCGGCTGCAGGAACTTCCCATCAGGTTGCCTCACTGCCACCCCCTCCCTATTTTATTTTATTTTATTTTTTTAAGACAAAACAAGGAACTGACTTCGCTCGCGGAGTCCGGGCTTTTTGCCTTGATTCCCTGGGGTTTGAATTCTTGGTAGCGCGGAAAGAAAGCCGGGGGAGATGCCACGGAGCTGAGATGCGTGTCGGAGACGGAGCAGGCACTGATCCCAACTGGAAGGAGATCAGGCCGTGGGGAAACGCAGGAGACCGTTCTTGTAGGAACGCGATTCCTGAGTCCACCATCGAGGCACCCTCGCGGGAGCGCTCTGCAGCTTGGGGCAGACCGCGAGGGGCCGGGTGTCTGGCGCTGCTCTGCACCTCCCGAGAGGCACTCAGCACTTCGCAGGATCTGACGGTGGGGTGTGGGTTTGGAAATCAACGTCCGTCTTTTTAATATACATATATAAATATCTCATAATCTGGAAGTGGCTGTGTATCACTTGTGGGGTGGGGGGAACTGCATGACTTTTATTTTGATTAAATGCCGAATCAGGGTGAGGTAGAGTTGGTTCGACTGTTGTCTGCAGCTGGGCCTAGCAAAACCAGAAGTAGCTTGAGGACTGAGTCTGTCGTGCTGCCTGCAGCATCAGAGGCAATCTGGGAAGCGTTGCTTGGTGGTTAGGTCAGTATCTACGGTATATAACTCTGAAGCCATAACTTTTAACTGGAGTGGTTTTGATTATTTTTTATTATTATTATTATTTTCTGGGAGGGCCTGGATTTTAACTTTTTTTAATGTTGTTAATTCTTTATAAGAGAAGAAAAACAATCTAGAATTATTACCTCTTGACCTGTTTGTTTGTAAAGAAATCACTGCAAAAAAAAAAAAAAAAAAAAAGAAAAAAAAAAAGGAAAACCAAATGCACACAGCTCGATTTACACTGGAACTGTTTCTATTCAAACCTTGCGCCTGTTCTGTAAGGTGAGGTTTCATCTCTGCTCCGGCCGCCGGGGTTAATGTTTTTTTTTTAAACACTCTCTTCTTGCTGTCTGTGTATCTGTCCGTGTGTCTGTCTTTCCCCTGACCCCCAATCTTGTCCGTGACTTTATCTGTGTAAAGTGAGGAGTGTTTTTTTTTTTTTTTTTTTTTTCGCATCGTGTTTGGAGCCGTTTTGCATCCTCCCGTGGATTTTTAGCTGTCGGGCAGCACGAGGCTGCCCCGGGAGGGCCTGGTTCATGGAGCAGCGTGGAGGTGTGCGCTTTGTGAATGTACAGCTTCCCTTCCCTTTCCGATTTGTTCTGCCTCGTTCCCCAGCCAGGGGCTACCTTGTGTCTCCAGTACCGTCCGTCCCTTAACCAAACCCTTCTGCATTTAGAAACCGCGGTGGTGGGCACTTCACAGACAACCCTAAAGGCTCTCCGGCTGCTGTAACGGGACCCTGGCGATGGCCCCATCCCAGCGGGTTGGGGAGGAAATCTTAGCGACTGTGAAATTAACTGCCGTAGGAAAGCCCATCACGCCGGTAGGTACGTCCGCCGCGCGCTCCTCTGCGAGCGCCGCGCGTTCTCCTTTCAGAGTACGAGTCTCCTGTCCCTGTTAACTGTGCGGGCTGCTTTTCGAGGACACTAAATCAGCTACGTAACTTGCACTGATTCACTCACCCGCCCCTCCAACTGTAGCCACACATGCATCTGCCTCAGCGCTAAACCAAACAGCAGACAGCGGAGCGGATCGAGGTGGAAGGGGTGAGGGCAGGATGGCAGGGCATCCCCTACAAGGAGGATTAGAGAAGCCTGGTTTTCGTAGAGAAAACGCCATCAGAAGATACTCAAAACTGAGTAGGATCTGAGGTGGGAACGCTGACTATGTAGCATTTACACAGCACTTTTCATGCAAAACACGTGCCGGGGAGGTGCAGTGCTTACTTAGCTGACTGGTAGCAAACATAGGAATCACTGCCCGGCTCTGAAACGTGCCCGGCTCAGAGGTAGCTGCAGCAGCTGTTTAAAAAATGCAACACTACAGACAGATCAGGACAAGAGGCTGACGCCGCAGCAGTGGGGAACCAGGAGGGGAGACGTCAGATACTCGCAAATCGCCTTGGGGAGGGGCAGAGGTACAGAGCTCGTGCTTCTTGTCTGTGGCGCAGGGTTAATCGGTGGTACGCTGGCTTCAGAACAGATCTCATGGTACTTAATCTGCCCCTTTTATTTGTTTGGTTTTGTATATTTTATTAGAAATGGACTGTAAAATAGCCACTTAGACACTTTACCTCTTCAGTATGCAAATGTAAATACAATGTAATATAGGAAATCTTTTGTTTAATATAAAACAAGGCTGTCGATTTCTGCTGTACATTATTAAAAGTTTGTTTTATTCACATGAGGTGTCGGAGTCTCTCGCTGTTTGCTGCAGAGGGGTAGGAACTGAGCAGCCAGGACCCAGGTGGGTGCTGTGGGGTGAAGCTGCCTGTGCTGTGGGGCAGGTGGAGGGGGTGTCTGGAATCCAGGACCTCTGAGCTGCAGCCTGCCCCCCGGCCTTTCAGCTGTTTGCTGAAAGCCAGCAGCAACCCAGACATCTGTTGTTCATCCCTGGGAGGGACCAGACCAGGGCCGCTTGGGGTCAGCTCTGTCCCTGCCCTGCCTGGTGGCACTGGCACAAAGCTGGGGCTGCTGTCTGGCAGAGGAAAAGCCCCCTGAGCCCAAGAGAGATCCGGTGGGGCTTGCTAAAACCATCTCCCTAGCACCCTGCTCAGCAAATCTCAGCGGTGAACGTTCCCATCGCTGGCTTCCGTCGTCCACGGTGCAGTCGGATGTCCCGATGGCAGCGCAGGTGAGACGAGGGGGCAGAGGGGGGTTTCCAGCCCAGGCAGGGCTCAGCAGCCGGGCTCGGGAGCTCTTCCCCCTCCAGGGCTGGTGACCAGGAGCAGGAGGGTGCACAAGAGGCATCTCTCCAAGGCAGCCCCTGGGCCGGCTGGCGCCTCGACATCCACGTGGGCATGCGGCTCCCTGTGAAAATCCTGTTTGCTTGGAGGGCAACTGGTGCTCCTCCTGGACTAATTCCCCTAATTAAAGCCTCCTGTTAATGAGCATGGGAGCGGATCAAGGGGAAAATCCGCTGGTGTCTGGGGTCCCCCGTGGTCTCAGGCTAACGGCAGCGGTGTGGCACGGAGGGGCAGCCGCCAGCTGGGCTCACCCTCAGCTTTGTTTGAAGTCCCTGCCCGTGGCCCTGGGTCTGCCGCAAAAATAACCCGGTTCCAAAAAAACGAGGCCCGGGTTGAGTCGAGTGAATGCTTTTTTGTTGGTTTTGTTTTGTTTCGAAGCAAAATCGGCCTTTACCTCTCCTCTAGGAAATGAGACGACAGAGCTCTGGGGTGGCGCCGTCATTGTGCAGCATTAGGCAAACTTTTTGTGCCTTTTCTGCCCTTTGTAGTTCTCTGGGCACACGAGTGCTGCTCTGCATGTAAATCTGCGTGCGTTGAATATATTCTTCCTTCCTGACCTGCTTTTTGGACTGGCTAAAGCTCAGAATAGGGTGGTTTTCACCGGGCATTAAGCACGTGCTGGTACTTTCTCAGGCCGGTCCCTCTTGGATTTTTCAGGCGGGTAAATCTTGAATTCGGAGCCGTCAAGTTACAGCTACCGTGTTGCCTCCGTTGAGGGGCAAACCACGCTCCCCAGGTTTCATATTCTCAGGTTGGTTGTAAAACGTTTTTGGTATGCTTAGGCTGTGTTCTGGGCCCCGGATTTCTCTGTGGCCCCAAATTTCTGGGACCTAAATCTCTCTGTGGGCCCTGCCTGGTGCAGAATACGCCTGCTTCGGCCTAGCTCTGCGTCAGTCACGTCCCTGTCAGCTTAACCGTAATGCCTGCTGCTGGAGACCAGTCAGCTGCACCGCTCCAGGGGGTCACGTTTTTGGTTCTGATACCTTCAAACGAGGCCGGATCGGGGATTTTGAGTAATTCTCGTGGAGAAACAAAGGTTGTGTACCCACCCTAAACAGACCCGTGCCAGGGAAGGGGAGAAGTGGGGCTACACAGCAAATGGGGGGGGGGAAGGGGGGAGCCCAGCTCAGCACCCAGGGGCTTCCCCTGCTTCCCTTCTCCCCTCCATCTCCTCCAGCCTCCTGCTGGGCCCGGGGCCCTGCTCTGGAGCCCCCGTCCCTGGGGCTGGGGGGGAGCAGGGCCCTGCTGGGGGGGCAGGGAGGGGGCCATGGGGACCCCCCAAAGCCACCCCGCTCAACGGGGCCTGCTCTGGTCACCTCAGGAGCAGGGGGCGGGGCTTAGAGGGAAGGGGGAGTGGCTTAGATGGGGCGGGGTCAAAACCAGAGGTGGGCGTGGCTTTGAGCATGGAGGGGGCGTGTCCTAACGCGATTGGGGGCGGGTCTTAGTGGAATTAGGGCGTGTCCAGGCGGCTTGGGGGCGGGTCCTAACGGCCTTGGAGGCGTGTTTTAGCGTGATGGGGGCGTGTCCTGGTGGGATTTGGGGGCGTGGCCTTCCCTGGCCCCGCCCCCGCGGGCTGATATAGCGGCGCGCTGGGCGGAGCGGCCCGGCCATGACCCTGCGGCGCCTGCGGCGGCTCCGGCCGAAGGAGGAGGATGCGGCCCCGGCCCCGGCTCCGGAGCGCCCCGGCCCCGCCGACGTCTACCGGGCGCTGGCGGCCGCCGGCGGGACCCTGCCCCGCGTGCGCAAGGTAGGGCGGCCCCGGGAAGGCGAGGGGTTGTTTGCCGGTGTTTCTCCCCCTTCCCCCCCCCCGCCGCCTCCGGTTCGTGCACCGGAGCTGGGGAGGTCGGGGAGCCGCGATCGGTACCGGGCTGGCGGGGAGCGCCGTGGCCCCGTCCGCGGGAAAGCACCGGGGGTTGTGGTTGTGTCCCGCGGCCGGCTCAGCATCACCGCCCCGGGGGGGTCCTGTGCCGTCCCCGCGCCCCTGTCCTTAAATCCGTGTCCTCCCTGCTCCCATCCTGCACCCGCGTCCTGCCCCGGAGCCTGCCCAACGCCCCCGTCCTGCCCCAACGTCCCCCCACCCCAAGCATCGCCTCCTGTCCCGATTCCTCCCTGCTCCCAGCCGCAGCACCTTCCCCGCGTCCCCATCCTGCCCCGGTGTCCCCCCTCCAAGCCCTACATCGTGCCCCAGTTCCTCCCCGCCTCCTTCCCCCGCTGGCTTTGGGGTACGGGAACGGGTCCCCGCTCCCCGTGTGTGCGTGGCCGTGCCACCAGGACGGGCACGTCCCCACGGCCCCCGTGCCTTGGGAAAGCCCCTCTCTGGCAGCGCCGGGCCCGTCACCGCCCTAGTGCTCCCCCGGGCCCCGCGGTGCTTCCTGAGCGTCGGAGGGAAGCGAGAGCGGAGCCGACATCCGGAGCAGAAGTGGCTCTCGCAGCCATGCGGAGTCACGTGCCGTGGGCCTGGTTCCCGTTTGCTGACCGAGGCCACCGCAGGAGACGTCCCTAACGGGGCCAAGGCGTCCTGTGTCACCTCCCTGTGCTGAGGGTGACGTGGGGACCCGACGTGATGGGCTGCGTCCTTCCCTACGGAGTCACGTACCCAACGCCGGCTGTTCTGCCCTCAAACTTTTGGGGTCGCGTTTGGGACAGCCACCCGCTCCGGCCACGGGGTGACACCCGTTAGGTGCAGGGCAGGGGGACGCGGTGGCACTTGGCCACCACCGGGATGGGCCGCACGCGACCGCCTGCGCCACTCCGGGGGGCATCTGGGGGAAAGCTCTGTCACCTCTGCCCCGTGGCAAGGGTCCTCCTGGTCCCTCTGCCTGCCCACGCCTCCGTGCCCTCCACAAAGGGCTGATTGTCGGGGCCGAGAGGCGGCTTTGCATGAAAAGCCCGACGCTGAAATCCCAACAGGGCCCCTCTGTGCCGGCCCGCCCCCGCCCCGAGCGTGACTTGGGGTTCGGCACAGCCGACGTCAAAGCGTGGGGCGAGCGCCGAGCAGATGTGAGGGCGGCTTTGAGCACGGATAAAAGCCTCGTTATGTCCATCCGACCGGGGGGGGGTGGGCTTGGGGGGGGGCACAGGGCGCTGGGTGTGCCCGGGCACGGGTCCTGGTCCAGTGCTGGCTTGGCACGGTGCTCGTCCCCGTGGGGTTCCCCGCTGTGTCCCTGGGGGGTTCTGGGGGAATGGGAACAGGTCGGTGCCCCCTGCTGATGGCTCTGCTTCCGCCACAGGATGCGGGGTTCAAGTGGATGTCCCCAAGCGAGTCCCCAGAGGAGCACAGGTAGGGGCCAGGGTGCGGGTGACAAGAGGGGGGGACACGTGCAAGAGGTCGGAGCGTCCGCGGGATGCTGCTCCAGACACCCCACGGTGGGGTGGTGGCAGAAGGGGGGGAGCCCAGGGTGGGTGAAGGATTAGCCGCCAGCGGGGGGCACAGCTCCCCACAGGGACCTGACACCCCCAGACCCCACGAGGTCCCCACGAGGTCCCCGCACGGCACCGGGGGGGTCCCGTCCACAGCTCCCACGCTTTCCCCGGGCTCTCGTCCACCCAGCGCCGAGAAAAACCCAACCCCCGAGGCAGCGTTCAGTTAGAGAAGAGGCCAAACTCTCGGCGGGCCGGGCCGGGAAGGGGCTCTGCCTTGTCCCTCACCCTTGTGTCCCCCCCCCAGGAGGGTGGTGACGCTGGAGAAGAAGGCGGAGGAGAGCTTTGGCTTCGAGATCCAGGTGGGTGCCGCGCTGCGCCGCGCCGTGCCGCGCTCCCCACCCTTCCAGCCTGCACCTTGCTTTGCACGGAGGGTATTTTTAAATTGTCTCTGAGCCACGGTTTATTTTTAGCGGTGACGGAGCTGCCTCGTTACCGAAGCCTCCCCTGGTGGGGGTGGCGGGGGGGGGGGGATGGACGAGCCCTTCGTGGGGGCGCAAGCATCCGGTGCGAGCCCCCCCAAAAGCCAGGGTGCTGCCCCCCACTACCCGGCAACCCTGGGTGCTGCTTAAACGTTGAAATCCCCCCCCCCCACCCCGTCCCCCAGGCCCTGTGGCTGTTGTGGGGGGGGGGAGGACCCTGGGGTTTATTAATGGGGAGGGGGCAGTGCCCCTAAACCTCCCCCCCCCCGCCCCGGCACCGGTTTCAGACCTACGGGCTGCACCACCAGGACAGGAACAGCGTGGAGATGTTCACCTTCGTGTGCCAGGTGCACAGCGGGAGCCCAGCCGAGGCGGCAGGACTCAAGGCTGGTGAGCGCAGCCCCGGGGGGGGGCAGGGGGGGTGTCCGGGGCTGGGGGGGCTGGGGGGGCTGGCGTCTCTGATCCCATCTGCCCCCGCCTCCAGGGGACACGATCACGGGGGTGAATGGGCTGAACGTGGAAGGCATCCGACACCGGGAGATCGTGGAGATCATCAAGAGCTCTGGGAACGTGCTCAGGTGAGCCAGGGGACTGCCGGGGGGGGGGGCGGGGGGGGTCCC
>NC_048924.1:666872-667586 GCF_011077185.1 Oxyura jamaicensis | reverse complement strand
ACCCCCCCCCCCCCCTTTTTTCCCCGCAGCAAACTCTCTACGAGAAGTGGGGGGAGTACCGCTCGCTGATGGTGCAGGAGCAGCGCTTGGTGCGGGGTGAGTGGGGGGGTCCGAGGGGGGAGGGGGCAGGCAGCGGGGCAGCTCCTTAGGGTGCCCCAAATCCACCACCCCCCCCTACCCCCCACCTTCTGACTTCCCTCCCCACCACCACTGCCCCCCAGCAGGAGTGGTGGCCAAGGACCCCAGCATCTACGACACGCTGGAGTCCCTGCGCTGGTGCCTGCAGGGGGGGGGTTTCCCCGGCTCCCCCCGCGCCAGCGCCGCCGGCAGTGACGACTCCTTGTACCAGACCTGCGTCTTCGCCGACTCCCTCGACAAGGACGGGGACGACGGGGACGCCACGGGACCCGCGCCCCCCCCGCCCCGATCCCGGCCAGCCCTGACCCGCAGCTCCAGCCTCAAATGCAGCGGGGGCGCGGGGGCCGCGGGGTTGCTGTGGGCACGGGCCGGAGACCCCCGGCCGGGGGGGGTGGGCCCCCCCCCCCCACAAGGCTCGGCACAGCAGCTTCCGCCAGCGGTTGCTCAAATTCATCCCGGGACTGAACCGTGCGCTGGAGGAGGAGGAGAGCCACCTCTAGCTGGGGGTGCTGTTCCCACCCCCACCCCCAAGCCTAATTTATTTATTTATTGCAAGAAGCACCCCCCCCCCCCCCC
>NC_048924.1:623897-631872 GCF_011077185.1 Oxyura jamaicensis | reverse complement strand
GGGAAGGGGCTTTCTGTGGTGCTCCGCACCGGGAGCGCTGGGTCTGCCGCACCGCAGCCCACTCCTCGAGCGGCTCAGCCTGGCCGCGTAGTCCTGAAAGCGGCAGATTTCGGGGAAGGTTTTCTGCAGGACCCCTCGCCCGCCTGGAGCGCGCTGCCCAACTGCCCCGACTTACGTCGCTGAACTCCAGGGGCAAGCTCTCCGTCGGCTGGAGCTCGGCAGCGCTCAGGTACAGGTCAGTGGGGGCCGCTTCCAGCTCCTCGGGGACAGAGAGCACCTGCTCGGGTACGTACATCTGCGGGGGCAGGCGGAGGTGGAGCGGGCAGCAGGGCTCCTCGGAGAGGCTCGCAGGAACGGGCTTGTTGCACGGCACCTCCTCCGAGCCTTGGCACGGCTTGAACAGGGTCTGGTTAGCGTCCTGGCAGATGTCTGGCGAGATGCGGTCAAGGGAAACCCGGCGCGTGACAGCACGCAAGCTGCAGGAAGACTACAGAGCTCTGAGCGCTCCCCGCGCATCCTCCCGCCCTCCAGATTAACGGTCAAAAAGCTGCAATTCGGCAAGGTCCAAGCCCAGGCTCCAGAGCTGCGCCCCGACGGCCCAGCGGCGCGGGCCGCGTCGCTTACGTGATGGAAAACGGGGACAACGGCTACGGCCTCCCCGGGGGGGGGGGGGGGGGTAGGGGGGGGCTGGAAGGCTTAGCTGGATCTCCGTAAAGAGCTCGCAGATCCTCAGCTGGAAGGTATTACACACGGCCGGGCTTACTTTTCTTTGCAGACGTCCATTTAAAAGGCATCTGCACACGCTTCCCCGTCCAGCAGGCAGCGGGGACGGCAGAGCGCACAATGCTTTTTCCACAGCCGGGGGTTTTCGTTCCGGTTATTTCTGTCTTCCCACTGCTTTTTCCTTCCCAGTGGAAAACCTGTTCCTGCCAGAGGTGTAAATGGGATTTCCTGCCTTTAATCACAAACAGAGACTTTGCTCCAACTGCATTCGCGCTTGCAGAGCCATCCACCAGCAGCAGCAGGAGCCCGAACCCCCGGCCTCGTCCCGCACAAGATCCCCGCGGGACAACGGAGCGCGGCAGGCAGCCCGAGGGGGCTGCACGGGCGGCCTTCTCCCCTCCCCTGGGATCGCGTCCCGGTCTCTTCACCCGGTGACAACCCCCGCTGGGTGCCCCGCAGCAGGTCTCGAGCACGGAGCAAGGCTTTTTGGGTTGGACACCTCGTCGACAAAGGCACCCCAACGGCCGGCAGGCCGACGTCCTCAAAGTTTGACAGGTTCCCTTCAGGCAACGCGGGGTGGGCGAGGAAAACCCAACTTCCAAACCCACGTGCGCTGCCGGGAGGTGCTGAGTTTAACCCCGTCCCCCGAGCTGAGGACGTTTCATTCGGGTTCGTGCTCTCCCCCCTCCCCTCTCCCGCTGCAGAGCCCCTGATCGACGCTGGCCCTAACGGCGCGGAGCTCGGCCCCGAGGAGCCAGACCTAGCAGGCACTCGAGGCTGAGGAAAGCGTCTCCGCAGGAGCGGCAGGGCGGGGATGCCAGATTTTAATCTCTCCGGATGACTCCGGCTCAAGCGCTCGCTTTCTTGGTAGCCAAGAAGCGCACGGGCTGCCAAGAGGACGAAACCCCGAGCTCCACCTGGAGCCCGACAAGCCAGCTGCTTCGCTCCCTTTAACGCCTTGTCGCAAACAATCGAGCTCCTGAAAAACCAAACAAAGCCCGAGAGCCTCCTGACAAGGCACAGAGCGGCGCAGGCTGCAGATGTTATCGGCTCGGCAGGGCTACCCGAAGCGAAGATCTTGTTGGAGGCAGTGAAAGTCAGCTGACGGCTCAGACACGAGGAAACACCACCTCGTTTTTTCCACTCCAAGCAAGCCAGCTGCCATCAGCAACTTGCTCAAAGCGCTTTATAGGTATTTATCCTGCCTTTATTTTCAAGCGTACGGCCACTAAGAGAGGAACAATGGCAGCTTCCTGCTCCCTGGGCTCGAGGAGAGCTCGAGGAGGATCTGCCAGCTCCAGGGAGAAAACAAACCCGAAGCTTGTCCTCCCCTGCCTGCCACAGCTCTGCTCTGGGACCCGGGGCTGCTCCTGGCTCACGGCAGCTGCGAGCACAGCTCCGCGCACGGCCCCGAGCTGCTCCTGGCCGGATTCTGCCCGTCCCACTGACACACGAGGTGCACAACTGGCTCGGGGATCCCCGGGGAAACGGCAGCGCCGGCCCTCGAAACGCTGAGGCTGTTCTCACACGCGTCAGCCTGCCAAGGAGTCAAGGGAAACCAAGCCCCAAACCAGATTACGGGACCCCCGGCCGGGCCAAATCTTATTCCTTCCTTCAAATCCTCCCCAAAGCAGTGCTGCAGCGGTCAGACATCCCTTCCTGCACCCGCCTCTCGCACCTAGAGCTCGGCAGACCCCGCTCCGATGGGTGTTGGCACCCAGCGGCCGCAGCCAAGGCGGGAGCAGGGATTTTTGGAGCGTGGATTTGCTTCCCTCCTCCCTTCACACAGCTGGCAGCCAGCTCGGGCCTGCCTGGGCTTCGCAAGGTTCCCTTGTCACTTCCAAGTGAAGTGGCCGCGCCCTTGAGATGCTCTGGATCGGCCAGCGTAGCACAGGAAGAAAATTCCTTTGGGCTCCTGCTTGAAACCAACGGCTACAGCAAACCGATGGCCTTGATTGAGGGCCAAAGAGGGGAAAAAATAAAGATAGAGGAGGATCAAACCGCTGCCAGCCGGGCGCGAGATCAAAGGATACGAGTAAGGCAGTGCCTGGTCATCGGGAGAGACGGGTTGGAGCATCGGACATCATCCACAAAGGCCAGGCACCTCTGGCTGGAGCGGGTGGTGTGCGCCTGCAAGTCCAGGAGAAGAGCTCAGAGCTCTGCTGGCTTCCCAGAGACGCCCCCCCCTCGGCCACCCAACGCCCGCATTCCGCTTTCAACACGCGCCGAGATTAAAGTCTCGTTCCCGGCAGCGGATCCTCAGCCCCCGTTATCTCCTTCCCATTCACGCTTTTGTTGAGACCGGGCTGAGCTCAGGCAGCAAGTCTGGGTTTCCGTCAGAGCCTCACCTTGTGCGTTTGTCTCAGAAGAATGGCTTTTCTCTGACTTATCTCCCAACTTTCAGAAGTCAGTTAAGGGAAGGCTTCTAATTTTACAGGGGTTATAAAGAAACGGCCGCAAACAGCTTCAAGCTGAGTTTGTTCGATGCGGGGGGCCCGCATTCGGGTCCCCCCGGGTCTGGGAGGAGTCCGCACGTCACCGCCGCGCCCAGGACCATTTTCCACGTTATTTTCCAGCCCGGAGAGCCACCGAGCTCCCCCTTTTCCCAAAACTCTGCACCCCCCACCCCACCACTCCTGCGTCGTTTTGGTGCCCGCGAACCCGCAACGTTTCAGCCCACGTGGGGACGCGGCGCTGGCGGGTGCCAGGCAGGACGGGCTCTTTCCTCTTCGCAGGAAGAGCCTCACGAGGGCCAGAGGGGACCACGAGGAGGGACGCGGCCTCCAGGCGAGGCCGAAGCCCCAGGCGGGGCCCCTGAGCCGCCGCACGTACCTGCTGGGCAGCGCTGTCGGTTGCCAGCATCCTGCGCTCCTTCAGCTGCCGGTGCAGCAGGGCCTCCACGCCGTAGCGCTGCCGGTAGCGCCGCAGGCACTTGAGGCGCTTCAGGTTCTCGCGCTCCTTGGCCATGAGCCCCTCGGGGCCCGTCAGGAGGCTGCCGCCTGCGGGGAGGCGAGGGAGGGATCAGCGAAAACACCGCGCCGCCCACCCACCTGCCACGCTCTTGCCAGTTCATTTTCGGGGTACCGAGAGCCGAGATCGGCCCTCGAGAGCTCCGGCAGCCGAGCGGCGACAGAGGTCAAGGCAGCGAAGGGGCGAGCGCCGCGCGGGTGAACAGGAGGCACACCTTTCGGTCACGCAAGAGGATGACAAAGCAGACTCCATCCCCAAACTTCTCCCGATTGCTTCGGGCTGACTATTTTGAACCGTCTTTTAAAAAGAATTTGCCCAACGTTGATTTTGATTTCAAGGGGGCGGAACAGGAATTTTTTTTTCCTCAAATTTCAGCTCGCTCCCGTGCAACTTCTGGAAGCTTCCCGTAAGTACCCCCCTCCCCCCCCCCCCCAGCTGTAATTACAGGGCTCAGGATCCGCATCTCGGGTTTGCTAAAACGAGTTCTACAAAATTGTTATGTACCAAGCTTCCAGTTATTTTTACTCGGGACCGAGCTGCGTCGGGCCGTTTTCCGAGACGAGCTATTCTAAGACCCCCGCCGGGGAAGCGTTCTTCGCGCTGACAACTTCCAGGCAGCTACAGAACGCGGGGCTGCCTCTGCTCAGCCACCAGCTCCTGCCTCCGAGAGCGTTTTTGGGGAGAAATCCAAGCAAAGCAGCAGTGCTTTTGTAAAAAAAAAAAGTCGCACCCGTGCTAAGGACTGGGTCATTACGAGCAGCGCTGGCGCAGCTCCCGAAACAAACCTCTGCCCATGCAGACAGGACCCTGCAGATGAGGTTTTTGTTGTTTATAAGACCAAAAACAGGAAATCCCATACAAAAAAAGAACTTTTGTCTCCGAATTAACTTTGTAGCCTCATTTCCTGGCAACAGCGCAGACTTTGAAGAGCAAAGGAATCCGGCAACCTCCCCAACCTGAACGATACCAACCTCCAGGCACGGGGCCAGCCACAGCCATACCCTCTCTACCCCTCTTTTTTTTTTAAAAAAGCATCTTTTAAATGTAGAGGTCTGCGCGTTTTCGAGACGCCCGGTGCCCTCGGATGGAAGGATACGCACCAGGGCCTGCCTGCGCCGGTACTTGCCTATGGCTTCGTGCTCGCCCTTGCGGCTGTGCAGGTATCGTCGCTTTTTCTCCTTCAGCAGGTGCTGGAGCCGCTTGAACTGGTCGATGTAGAGGGACTGCAGGCGGATCAGCTTCTCTCGCATGATCAGCGCCACCTCCTCGGCTGTGTACACGCCAGCGTGCCTGGAAAACAGCCACAGAAGCAGGGCACGGTTCGTAGGGTCCCTCGGGGCCGCTCCCCCTCGCTGAGCGACGCAGACGTTATCGGGAACGCTGCCTGGGCAGGGCCGAGCTGGACAGACCAGCGGGTGACGAGCAGAAATAACCATCTTTATTTCTAATTTTAATTAAGAGATCGCCCCGAGACTGCCGCTCACGTGGCCCACTCGGGACTGCGAGAGAATCCGCACCCAAAGCTTCCCAGAGCCACCAGGCCCAAGCCTTGGCAAGCCGTCACACCCAGAAACTCACCACGGAACCGAGTCCCAGCGCAGCAGCGTTAATAACATCACCTCGTTAGCGTAACGGCCGCTTCCCAGCGTCACCCCGAGCTAACACCAGGAGCCAGGAGCCGCCCACTCACTTCAAGGGATCCTCCTGGTCGCTATCGATGCTGTCAGCCTCGCTGTCCGGGTCCCCTCGCCACGTCTGGTCCACGGTGATAGGATCCTGCTCGCCATCGCTCCAGCTGTCCTCATCTGAGGAACGAGGGGCGCTCAGAGACAGGGCACAGCCCCGCAGCTCCGCGCTCGCCACTCGAGCCCGGCCAGGCACCGGAGGTGAATCTGCTCTGCCAGGAGGGGCTCCTCCTCCCCAGCGGGGACGTGGAACGAGAAGAAACCAAACCTGCACCAACCGGGCGCAGGCGAAACACCTGGCGAGGGGCCCCGCAAACTGCGGGGTGGTGCCCAGCGAGCGAGCCCCCAAGTCAGGGAGCTCAGCGCCGGTGTTTTGACAGGCACCGAGCAGCACAGCGCGAAGCTCGCTGGGGTTTCTGCCCCGCGGCTGCAAGGGGAGGGGAACCTCCAGGATTTGGGGCTGGCGACGTGATTTGCCTGCAGCCAGCGGCACCAAGACGCACCAGGGGCTGCGGCGCGCCGTGTTCTACCCGTGGCTCCCCAGGGTCTTTTCTTCGCTGGGTTTTAACGAGTCCGGCCCTCGGCGCTTCTCCACAGCAAGGAGAGCACCGGGGTGGTGGTTTGGCTTTCGGCGCTTACCCAGGATGCGGCTGGCTTCGCTGCGGCTGCTCTCGGCGGTCTGGGAGCCCAGCTCCGTTTTGGCGTAAGAGCTGAGCTGGCAGAGGAGCGTCTCGCTCGCGGGTCCGGGGTTGGACTTCTTCATCTGAGCCTGGAGCGCCAGCGTGTTCCGACGGGCGTGCTCCGCGCAGAACGACACGCTGCAGGAATAAATCAGGAGCTCGTTACGACGCCAAAGCCTCGGCCAGCAGAACGAACAAGCGAGACACTGAGAAACGTTCCCCGGCGCCCCGACGCGTGCCCCGCTCCGCGGCTCGCTCTCGCCAGCGGAACAAAACCGCCCGCCCCTGGCCGCAGGTAGAGCGGGGAAATGCCAGAGAGCCCCAGGTGGCTCTCGCAGACCACACAGCGCCGCTCCAACACCACCCCCAGCTCCCGAGCTGGCAGCCACACGGCGGAGGAGCAGAGAGAGAAAAGAGCTTTTTACTTCGAGCCACTGAGGCGAGCTATTCTGCTTCCAAGCGTCCCCGTTGGGCCTTTCACGTCGGCCAAAGCAGACGGAGCTTTTTTATCGCAGAGGGACCAAGGGCAGAATGAAGACTACCACTGTTCTTGGTAACCTCCGAGGATGAGACGCGGGTTGAGGCGGCCAGAAGCAGAAGCGTACCCCAGCGACGTGCTGGCTGGACGCGGTAACGCTCGAGGTCCTTCCAGCCAGGGCAACTCCGAATCGAACCCAAGCAGAGCAAACGCCCTGGGGATGAGCCGCAAGAGCAGGCTCCAACTCGAATTTGCTGGGCTGAACCCAGCTGCGCGTGGGTGCCAGCTCTGGCCAAGGACCTGGGTGCAGCCACCTTGCGACGGCAGAGGGCAGAGGGCAGCAGCCCCTCAGCCCAGCGGGAGCAGAAAGGCTCCACGCCAAATCTCCAGCACTCGTGGGGTCTTCTTCTAGCTCAGAAGCGCTTCGGTAACTTGCCTGAGGTTAACTGAAGCGCATCGGCCGAATCCGAAGGCCCTGCAACGCCCGTGCTGTACGCGAAAAACCTTCCCCCGGCCGTTTTAACTCGATTTGATGGAGGAGCAGCGAACCAGCGGGACTCACCCATCCTTCTTCTCCGGTTTGGGCGCGGCGTTCGGGCACCGCTTCCCGTTCTTGGCTGAGACGTAGCTGCACTGCTTGAAAGGGGCGCTCCTGTCCTCCAGGATGTGCTTGATGCAGAACTCCTGGCCCTCCAGGCGCGGCTGCGAGCACTGCCGGTGGGTGAAGGCACATGCCAGAGGCTCCTGGGGCCGCGGCACGGGCGTGAGGCGGCCTCGGCTGGACGGCAAGACGTGGATCCGAATTCTGTTCATGCCAACAGCTGCCGGAGACGGGCAAAGGAATCAGAAGGAGGGAAAGAAACCGCGCGGCCTCGGCTGACAGCTGGCAGGGCATCGCAACGTCCCTGGTCCCGCTGGGGGGGGGGCCAAGGGACCCCCTCCCGCGGGGGGCCCCCAAGAGGGGGCGGGGGGGGAAATGGGGGTCCCCAGCAGAGGGAAGTGGGGGTCCCTGGAAGGGGGAAATGGGTCCCCAGGGAGGAAATAGGGGTCTCCTGGGTGGGCGCAGGAGTCCCCAGGGGGAGGAATCGGGTGCCAGGGAAGGACACAGGGGTCCTGGGGGGGTGGGGGGGTGAAATGGGGGTCCCTGGGGGCAGGACACGGGGGGGGGCTCCCGGGGGGAGAAAATAGGGGCCCGCGGGGGGTAGGGGTACCGCGGGGGCCCGGGGGGGGGGGAGGGGGCGGGAAACAAGAGTCCACATCCCCCTACCCCACAGCACCCCGCACAACGCCCCCCCCGGGGGCTGTCTGCCCCCCCCCCCAGCACCCCCTACCCCCCCAGGACCCCCTGTGCCCCCCCGCCAACCCCTCTGGCCCCCCCCCATCAGCACCTCTCGACCCCCTCCAGGACCCCCTCGACTCCCCCAGTTCCCTCGCCCCCC
>NC_048924.1:612773-623797 GCF_011077185.1 Oxyura jamaicensis | reverse complement strand
CGCTCCCCCCCCCCCCCACGTGCTCCGCCGCCCTCCCCGCGCCAGCCCCGCGCATGCGCCCTGACGCCACCTCCCGGCCGGCCCCGGCCGCCGCCATTTTGTCCGCGGGCGGCGAGCGTGAGGGGCGCCCCCTCCCCCAACGCATCCCGGCGCCGGAGGCGGAACGGAGAGCGGAGAAGGAACGCGAGGGGCCCGGGGAGCCTCCGGGGAGCGCGGCGGGGCCCGTAGGGAAGGGCCCCGCCGGTCCCAAGCGGGCGGGCGGCGCCGCCGCCATCTTACCTCGCTGCTGCCGCGGCCTCTCCGCCGCCTGCCCGCACGGCCCGCCCCCCCCCAGCCCTACGCCCCTCCTCATTGGCCCGCCCAGCCGCCCTGCCGCGGCGCGCGGTTGGCCGAGCTCGCTGTCACTCAGCAAGGCCACGCCCCCAGGGAGGGGGAGCACGAGAGGGGCAGCCGCCACGTGGCCGCGCCCGCACGTGGCCGGGGCCGGGGGAGAGCCCCCCGGTGGCAGCGGCGGCGCGCAGCGGGAGCGCGCCCGGCTCGGAGCCGGTCCCAAAATCCTAGGGGCAAAACCCAGCGCCCCGGCACCCCAAAGACCCCCCCCAGGGAAAGTCTCGACGCCCCCAAACCCCCCTGGAGACGCCCAAAGCCCCCCCCCCGGGTGCTGGGGGCTCCCAGCCCAGGCTCCAAAAGGAGCAGGGAAAAGGAGAGACAAGCCCAAAGCACAGAAATGACACTGAAAACCCCACGGATTTACCCCCGGGTTGGCCAAAATGTGGAACCGACCCTAAAAACTCCAGGGATTTGCCCCCAGGTTGGCCAAAATGTGGGAACCGACCCTAAAAACTCCAGGGATTTACCCCCGGGTTGGCCAAAATGTGGGAACCGACCCTAAAAACTCCAGGGATTTACCCCCAGGGTTGGCGGAAATCATAGGAACGCGCGGAGCTCGGCGTCGAAAAAGAGCCTCGCAAAAGCCAGGTGGAGACGATAACGTTTATTGAAGTCTGGAAAAGTGAGAGGCTGAAGAACAAAACAAGCTCGGCTTTTCCAAAACATCAGACCCAAAATCGGGCGCCCTCAGGCCGAAGATTTAGGATTTTGGGTGGCGGGAGGAGCTCCGGCGCAAGCAGGGTTCCCCCCGGAGCCACCCCGCGCCCCCCCCCTCCAGCCCTGCCCGCGTCCCGGCTGCGGTCACAGCACCAGCACCTCGCTCCCGCACCCAGAGCAGGCTCCGGGCTTGGCATCGCATCCTGCAGCCACCAGGGCTCAGCACCCAGCCCAGCACCCTCGATCCACGCTGGCCCTTCGCACGCCAGCCGCTCTCCGCCACCGCCACCGGGAGCGCCCCGAAACCGGGAGCACCCCGAGAGCCTTCAGCGCACGCCGCCTGCCCAGCCCGGCGGCCCCTCGCCCTCCCCACGCACCGTTTTCCTCCGTTCTGACCCCAAAAAAGCTCCTCGAGCCCACTTTCTGTCGCCATCAGCTCGAGCGGAGCAGCCCGACAAAGCCACGGGAGCGGCCCCAAGCCTCGCGCCGGGGTCCCCCGCAGCACCTGCCAGCATCACAAAACTTAAAAAGGAACAACAAAAAAAAACAAACGCTAAAGATATAAGTTACTGCTTAAATTATTTGTAAAACATCTCGGGTTTTTCTGCGAAATGTTTTAAATAACACCCCTCGCCCCCGGACCCCCCCCCCCCCCCCCCCGCAGTACGTGCCCCCGGGGGGGGGGGGGGGGGGGGTTCAAGTTCCAGCAGGGCCGGACCCCGCTGCTAACCGGGAAGTGGGCGAGGGAAGGGAGCGAGGAAGAGAAAGGGTTTTTTTTGTCCTTTCACAGCTTCGACGGCTCCTTGCAGTAAATAAGGAAAAGTTCTGATAAAACAGTCCTCGGGGAGGCAGCGGAGAACACCAACAGCCCTTGCCCTCCACCGCAGGGGCGGCCCGGGGGCGGGTGGGGGGTTCGGGGAGGGGGTGGGGGGGGGAGGCTCGGGCAGGCAGGCCCGGGTTGTCGCAATTCAGTAGTAAAAAGGAATTATTTGGGGAGGGGAGGCAGCGGGGGGGGCGGTTCTGAGGGCAGCGGCGGGGGCCGGGGTCTGTCCGTGTTGGCGGTTCTGGAGCCGGCGGCTGCCCGGGGAGGGTTCAAGAGCTCGCCGTAGGCGTGGAAGTCGAAGGCGGGGGGCTGGGTGGGCTGCATGCCCTGGGCGCTCAGCAGCGAGTGCAGCATGTTGACCGTATCCTGGTAGTCACTGGCCTGGCTGGCGTTGTGCCCGTTGGCCCCCGCCGGCCCCTTGTCCGATTTGCCGTGGGGACCCCGGGTTTTGGTAGCCGGAGGCAAAGGGAGGCCGCCGGCCTCCGAGCCGTGCCCGGGGAGGTGAGGATACGGCGGGAACTGCGCCCCGGAGCCCTTGGAGCTTTTGCTGACTTTGGGCTGGTGCTCGTGGGCCGCCGCGCCCGCCGCCGCCTCCTCCGGCGGGGGCCTCTTGCGGGAAGAGCCGAAGAGGCCGTAGCTTTTGTGGGGCACGGCGCTGGGCGGGCCGACGTGCTTAGAGTCTCCCGGCCGCTTGTTGACCACGCCGCTGGGGCCGGCGGCGAGCTGGGGGTGCAAGTGTTTGTGAGAGTGATGGTTGTGGTGGTGGTGGTGGTGGTTGGAAGAGTGGCCCTTGTGTTTCTCCTTGTGCTCCCGGCTCTTGGCGCCGCTCTCGTCCAGGGAGCCGGGCCTGTCCGCGGCGCTCGGCACCTTGATGCGCATTTTGATCTCCTCCTGCTTGGAGGGGAGCGGCCTCTCGCCACCTCCTCCACCCGCCACCGGGATCCTCAGCTTCAGAGCCGAGGCTTTGTCGCTCTTTTCGGGGCCGGGAGGGCGCTCGGGGTTCTCGGAGCCGATGGGGATTTTCAGGATGATGGGCGAGGGGTTGCTGTCCTGCTGGACTTCCCTCTCCCGCTGCTGCTGGACCAGGAGGTTCTGCGCGGCGTAGGCGTACTGAGACCTCACGTTGGCCTCCATGTTCTCCAGCTGCCTCTTCTGCGCCGCCAGCTCCTCGGCGTGCTTGGCGCGGTACTCCTTGAGCGACACCTTGGCCGACGGGGCGTTCTTGCCGCTCTGCTTCTGATAAGCAGCGCCATCTTGCTGCAGAGGGTGCTCAGCCGACGAGCTTTCGCTAGTCCTGTGGCCCTGGCCAGCTTCCAGCTTGGGGGGAGGATGCTGGGACAGCCAGTGCTCCGGCTGCGACGCCTCCGCCCCGCTCTGCTCGCGGGGGGAATCGCTCGAGGGCGGCAGGGACGGCCCCGCGCCGGCGGTCGAGGACGTCGACATGCTCATCAAGCCGGCGATGTTCATGTCCGAGCTGTTGTTCCTCGAAATCATGTTGAGGATGGTCTGCTCCGAGAGGCTCTTGTCTTCGCTGTGGTCGTCGGCCTTCGACTTCCTGGCTGCCTGCGAGGCCTGAATGAAAGCAGCGAGCGGTTATTTACCTCGGGCTGTCACAGAAAGGACGCGAGCGGCAGCTTCCCTGCTGGCTGACAGACGCCCACTTTGCCCCCCTCTCCCTCTCTCCTCGTGGGGAGAGGCCAAACAACAGGACACGGAGCTGCTAGAGGTTGGAGGACCAAGGCTCCTACAGAGCCGCTTCAGAAATGAGGCACCCGAGCGCCGAAGGAACGTTTCGCAGACCCCCGCTGTTCCGTTTTCCCCCCGCCACGCGTCCGGGCATCGCAACGCCGGAGATGCCACGCAGCACACAGGAACCTCAGGGCCCGTGGTCCCCTGCAAGCAGCCACGAAGCAGAGCCTTACCCGCCAGTTCCGGATGCGTTTGAGCCTGTTGGGAGTTTTCTCGAGGATCTGCAGGAATTCGTGAGTCAGTTCTGCAGAGGAGACACAAAGGCAGGCAAGATGGTCAGGGGCGGGCAGGCCAGCCCTGGGTCCATCGGGGCAACCCCCTACTCACTGATGGATGGAGCTACCGATGAGATGGAGCTACTCCAGGAGGGGAAATACTGACAGCTAGAACCACTGACCACATGTTAACTCATCTCACTGTGCGCCTTTTGCCATCTCTGTTGTACCATAGCAGCTGCTGCACTGGAAACTTTGGCAAAACCAGAAGCCCTTGAGTCCACGAAGCGGCCGGGGGCCGCGGTTGAATGGCAGGAACAGAGATGCCAAGATAATACAAGAGCCTTTGGGGGGGACCTTGCTCCAAAACTTACCATCTAAGAGCTCCAGAGTTACAGTGCCATCAACGTATTCCCACCAGTGCTTCCCGTCCGTGGAGACTGGGATCTCCCAGTTGGACCATTTACAAGCCAGGTGGATACAGACGCAGGCCACAACGGGAGGGGTGTACTGCAGGCTGAAGGTGGTCAGGTGCAGGCTGACGTCACCAGCAGGGAGAGAGAAACAGAAAGCCATGAACTCCCAAGCCTGAACCTCAGCACACGCAATCGCCCAAACTGGAGAGACGCTGCGCAAGAGGTGGACGTGGTGGGGAAGCCCCCTGCCGTTCCTCCCCCAGCGCAACCCTACGGTTACGGGCGTCTCCGTCCCACTCTGCCAGGCTGCTCCTTCCTTCCCCGTCCTGCTCCGGGCACCTCTGGCAGCTCAAGGCTCCGCGGTCGGGCACGCCGCCGGCCCGCTCGCGCCCTCCTCCGAGGGAGGCGAGGGAGAGGCTGCGGTGCCTGCCGGCCCTGACCTCCGCTGCTGGCTTTGCTCGGCCTGAGAAAAAACGTCCTAGTGCAGCTCCTGGGAAGGCAACACCACGGGCAAAGGGCGTCGTTACCGCTCCAAGCGCCTACAGGTCAAGCGCGGAAGCTCCTAGGACCTGCACTCAGCCCCTCCTGTCTCTGAGGGGAACGATCTCGCGTTTGCGTCAGGGGAGTTTACCAGGAGCACCGAATTCCTCAAGGCCCCCGGCTGTTTTGCAAGTTACAAGCCGAATTTGCAAGGGTCTGCACCGACTGCACGTCAAATTAAATCTCCCCCTGAACCCCCCGTTACCCTGAACCTGAGCCACGGCCGGGTTTGTGGCCTGGTGGGTAGGAGAACCGCAGTGAGCTTCACGAACCCGTCTGACGTTCCTCCGTTAAAAGCGGGCGCTACGAGGCACCTCCCTGCCAGCTGGACGAGCGCCTTCGCCAACCGGCCGCTCCGGGCTTTTGGGAAGGGTCTGGTTTTCCCCCAGGGAGGGTGAGAAAAAGCGCTGACGCTGCAGCCACGAAGCCAGCCGTGAGCGAAGGGGCTCGAGGAGCTCCTGCCGTCGCCAGGCCCTGCTCTCCCTCCCCTCCGGGGCAGCTCTGCAGCGACTCAGGAGCGTCTAAAAGGGAGCCCGGCCACGCACCAAGCGTTTTCAGCAGCAAACGAATTTGCTCAGACCTCAGAGCCGGGGCGGGAGCTCTAGGGAAGCACCAAAGACCTCGGAAATGGCACCGGGGAGCCCGAGCCGACAGCGCGCTTTGAGAACTGGGATGCATCAGCCCCGCAGCCTTCCCCTCCAGCTGTGGGAACGCCCGCTCCACCGAGCCTTAAAAAACCACGGCGGGGCGCGGGATCGGCCCGCTGCCGAGCCTCCGAGCCGGCCCCTTCGAAAGCGTGGCAGCTGCGGGGGGGTAACAGCGGCCAAATCCCCTCACCGCGCATGGGGTGACCTAAAACATTTCGCTCTCAGCGCCACGGGGAGAGACGCAGACCGGGGCCCACCCCCCCCCCCCCCCCAAAAAAAAGCACGAAATCATTTTGTGGATATCGCGTTTGTCCACACACCAAGAAGTCAGACCCGGGAAATCCAGAGCGAGAAAAAAAAAAAAGCCTCCCCCATCCAGCATGCCTAAAAAGTGGAGTCCTGGTGCACCAAGAGCCTCAGCTCCGCCCTACGACGATGCCAGGAGGAATAAAGTGTTAAAACGTTCGTAGCTGCGCCTGATTTATCTACTTTTACAGCTCGAGCACCTTCATCGGGTGTTTCGAGGCATCACCTTCAGGCAGAACGGAGGCTGCCTGGCTGCGTTTCTCGCTTTCGGCTTGGATTTCTTTCAAGCCTCACCTGCCCTCCTCACTTCTTGGCTTCGCACCTATCGCCGCAGGGATAAAAACCCGGCTCGGGGCGGCATTTCCCCACGCGGGACGAAGGAAACGCACGCGGCGCCCCGGGGAGGCGAGCAGTAACGCCGAGCTGTTCTCCCCTGCGCTCGGCCCCGAGGGGGACGTCGCAATGCTTTGCCACCCCCTGCCTAAAGCCAGAAAACGGTTTGGGAAAGATTTCTGCTGTCTGAGCCCCGGCTGCGTGCTCGGTGCGCGGTGTTTTACGCACAACGAAGCTCCATCCCTCTCTAGTCAGCGCCCGGGGCGGAGCGAGGCAGAACCGACACCCGACCCGGCCTTTTTCCTCGCGTCATTTCTGCGACCTCTTTCCCCAGAACCACGACGTTTGCTGCTGCCTCGCAGCCAAAATCCAGGTGGTGCCTGACAGAACCACCCAAACCTCTCCAGGTGAAAAAAAAAAAAAAACCTAGGGACTTGTTTTAATTTCCCAAACTCCACCCGTATTCAGCGCTTCCCGGCCTGCCAGCGCAGCCATTCGTCCAGACAGGGCCGTGCTTTGCTCCCGAAACCCTTCGGGCCGGTGTCCAGCTCCTGTTTCTCTCCCTTTACGCCCCAAATCAGCCTGCTCTGGGGCACAGATCGCATCCGTTCGCGATTTGCACGGCCCCCAGCCCAGCGAGAACTCCTCACCTAGGTACTAAGCGAGCAAAACCACGCTTCAGATCCACCCCACGTCCGTTTTTCGGTGAAAACAAAGCAGGGAGGTTCTAGAGCAGCCCGTCCGCCTCGCTTACACGGCTGGTTTTGGTCAGAAGGTGGCAAGAAAAAGGTTTCCTGCCGTCTCTGAACCAAACCCGGCAGGCCCTGGTTGCTAACCGACGCCCCGGGGGTCACCGGTGGCTTATCTCCTCCGGGTAAGACCCTGTGTCAGACACGAATTAATTAATTGTAAAATAATAACCTGTTGGTAGCCATGAAGTAGGAAGTTTGCGCCAAGTCCTTGCTGGCTGAAAGAGAAAAAAAGGAAAGAGCAGGGAGTCAGCCCGGCCTCCTGGGAAAATTTTAACCGCGTTTTTACTCCAAGAACCGCCCGTTTCTCGCCGCCACGCGCAAAATAATCCCCCAGCAGCTGGATCGGCTCAGGCCACGTCTAGGGAAGGCTTTGAGAAGTACACGGGGAGCTCGGGGAGCTTCGGCAGAGCCACAGCCGCTTACAGCTGGCTCTGTTGTGACGCTGGCTGCGGTTACGGAGGAGGCCGAGCGCGGACAAGCTCTCCTGCGGCAGGGGGGGGGTCGCGAGCACGCGCCGCCTCTTACCTCGCACGAGCTGAGTGCACTTCACCACGTGGGTGTGGGGGTGGTCGATCGTGATCTCGAAGCCTGGAAGAGGACAGACACACGGCCGTCAGGTAACGAGCAGCAGACCCCGGCAGATCTACGAACCTCGGGCCTCCTGCTCCCGGGGGTCGTTTGCTTCCCTTCCCTCCTACAGCCCCTGCTCCGAGGCGGGCAGGGGTAGAGGATCCCGGTCTCCTTCATCCCCAGGGCTCAAGGCCTCCAGTCACAAAACCCGAAGGGTCACCGCCGCTGCCAGGCCTCCGTCCGAGCAGCTCAGCGACTTCTGCGCCTGAAAGGACCTCGCTGAAAACAAAACGGCTGCGAAGTGCTTTAAAAATAGCAGGACAAAAGCCTCTTAGAGCAGCTGGGAGGAAGGAGAAGAACAATGGCATCTGCTCAAAGGAATTTCTGTCACCCTAAAAGCTAAGAGGAAGCAGACGTTTGCCCTTTGAAGGAGCCTGCGGCCCTGGAGTCACTGGAACTTAATCCCCGCTCCGGTTTCCCGTGCCGTTTGTGCATCGTGGTTTAAAAAGACAGAAATCCCATCGGTCCAGAACATTCCGGAGGAGCCGGGAAGTTGAAAAAAGGCAACGGGAGAAGCGAGCGGAGCTCGGATCACGGTTCACCCCCTGGCTCAGCGGGCCAAGGGGGTGCAAGCCCCGCGCACGCCTGGCTCCTCCTGCCCCCCCTCACGGCGGGGATCAGCGGGATTTGCCCTGAGCCGAGTCAGAAATAAAGGCACGCCGAGCGGTTTGGGGAGGGGGCTACACACAAACTGCCTCTGCAGCAGAAGAGATGTTAGAGGAAATAATTGAAAAGGCCGCTTTCGGATGGATGCTGGATCCAGGAGCCACAGCTTCTGCTTTCAGAACCAAGACCGGGCTGGGAGGGGAATAAACCAGCGACCTGATGACGTTAACTCCCAAGCCCAGCTCGGTTAAGCCGCCCCCCGGCGCAAACAGCTTCCACTCCCGGCCACGGGGCTAGAGCTTTACGGAGCTCAACAGCGCGACGGAGGACAGCGAGCAGAGCAAAACCTGTTGTGGGGGGGGGAAAAAAGAGACTAGCCACGCTCCCACGCGTTTCTCTGAGCACTGAGCCCGACGCGAGTTACACCTGGAAACGCTGAGGTTAAAAGGAAAAGGCGAGCAGCGCGGGGTGAGAGCAGAGCCCGGGCTCTTGTTCTGCCACTGGCCGGCTGCGGAAAAAACTGCGCGGTCAGGCCCTCGGCTCCTGGATTCGTGGGGCAGCCC
Organism: Oxyura jamaicensis; assembly: GCF_011077185.1. NCBI lineage: Eukaryota > Metazoa > Chordata > Aves > Anseriformes > Anatidae > Oxyura > Oxyura jamaicensis. The sequence continues at coordinate 615,170 of NC_048924.1, read as the reverse complement.
GTCCGCTTTGGAAAACTTACCCAGGGTCTGCAGAATGATGCTCTCTAGAATGACCAGGTCTTGGGCTTGTTGCAGGTAAGCCTGGGGGTGAGAGGACAGGCAAGTCACTCGCGACGAGGCTCTCCGCGCAAAGCCCGCGCGTTTCCGACAGCCTCCTCGCGGGGAGGCGAGAACAGCGAGGGGAAATCTTTACGCCCGCCCGCCCCGGGGGGAAACGGGCCCGGATTCCCCCGCCAGGAGGGAGAAAAGCAGAGCGCCGGGCGGACCCCGCTGCCCTGCCAGCGCTCGAGCTGCAGGATGCGGAGCCTCTCGGTCCCTCACGCTGCACAGGACGCCTACGCGAGCAGAAAACGTTGTCCTGAAGCTTCCCCGGATAAAGCTTCCCCTTCCCCGCAGGGCTGGCTGCTCGGTGGCGGGTTAAGACGGGCCGTCCCGAGACATTTGGCAACGTTTCTACCAAAGGCACCGCGAAACGCGTGGGGACGGGGCAGCCGACCTGCCCACGCCATCCCCCGCCCTGCCAGGCACCGCGCAGTCCCGGCAGCGTCTGCGCCCCCCCCCCCGCTCAGCGGCTTTTAACGCAGACACCGTCACGCAGAGGAGGAGAACAGCGGAGAGGCGGCCGCGGCGCGGGGAAGAGGAGCTTTCTGCTCCACGGAAGCAGCCCAAAAGCTCTGCGCGGCATCGGAGCGGAACCGGAGAGCTGTGGCCGCCCACGCCTGGGCGCAGCCGCGCGGCTCCTGGAGCGCCCGCTTCGGAACCCGAGTTAAGGAGGAGCTGCAGCCACGCGGCTCGGGACTCAGCCCGCCGTCACCGCTCCCACTTCCCGCGCCTCGGCTCCTCGCACCGGGCCGCAGTTCTCCGACCCCGACGCTTTACCTCGCTCCTGGTGTCCGGAGGAGGCTCCTGAGGATGCAGGCAGGCGTGAGCCACCTTGATGACGTGCTCCAGCTTATGGGGCTGCTCCTCCACCTTGGCTGCAAGGAACAGAGCCGCCGGTGCCACTGACTGCGGAGGAAAAGTCACTCTCTTTAAGTTGCATATTTTTAAATCAGGGCAAATAAATCAAACACTTGCCTTATTTTGTCTTTAAAAAACAAACAGATTTAACGTGGTGGGTACATAAAGCCTGCACGAGCCTAAACGCCACCAGGAGGACAAAGGATTTCTGTTGCCTCACAGCAGCCACGAAGCCCCCTCCCTGGGGCAGGTCCCACCACGCCATCGTGGCCCCCCCCCCCCAACCCTTCCCCCACCCCCTCCTGGCAGCAGGAGCAGAGCCAGGGGCCCCCGGAGCCCCCACCCCGCCGGGCCCCACGGCACTTACGTTCCTGTGGAACTGGGTGAAGGACTGCACCATGTAGAAGCGGTGCATGTACACGATGGCCGTGTTGATGGTGAGCTGCGAGCTGGTGGCGCGGCTAAGGAAACGCACGACCCCCCCTGGGGAACACCTCCGGCCCCAAAGCACCAGGCCGGGCCCAGCTCCCTCCCCCGGGCCCTGCTGCCGAGATGCGCCCGGCTCCCCCGCATCCGAGCCCGGTTCCCCCCCGCGGCTGGAACCGACTTCCCGAGCTCCTGCTGGCCCCAGAACCAGGCCTCGCTCCCCCCACTCCGGGGCCGGCCGCTCCTCAGCTTCCCCCAGCTCTCCCTGCTCCGGGCCCAGCTCTCCCCTCTCCGGTGCCGTCTCCTCCCTCTCCAGGGCCGGCTCTCCCCGGCGTCCCCCGGCTCTCCCTACTCCGAGCCCGGCTTCCCTCAGCTTCTCCCTGCTCCAGGGCCGGGCTCTCCCAGCTCCCAACGGTTCCCCACGGCTCTTACTACTCCGAACGCGGCTCCCCCCTCTCCGGGCCCGGCTCTCCCGGCTCCAGCTCTCCCCGATCCGAGCCCGGTTCTCCCCAGCTCCGGCTCCCCAACGGCTCCCGGGCCCGGCTCCCCCCCGCTCCGACTCCCTCCCGGCTCCTGGGCCCGGCTCCGGCCCGGCTCCCCCCCGGCTCCGGCTTCCCCCACTCCGGACCCACCTCCCCCCACCTCCCCGCTTCCCCCAGCCCTCCCCCACCCCCTCCAACCCCCCCCTGCCCCCCCCCCGCCCCCTCCTCAGGCCCCGCCGGTTCCTCCTCAGCGCAGGCCTCTCGCGGCCTAGCGCGGCCCGGATACACGTTGAGGCGCTGCCCCATGTCCTGCAGCAGGTTGGCCGCCTGCTGCCGGTACGAGAGCTCCTTGTCGGGGTCGAGGCCGGCGCGACGCGAGGGGCTCCGCTCCAGCTGCTCGCGGCTGAAGTACCAGCGCCGCCCCGCCGCGCCGCCGGCCCCGCCAACCGCCGAGGCCTCCATGGCGGATCCGCGCGCGCACGCACGCACGCACGCACGTCACGTCACGACGCGCTTGCGTCAACGGCGT
>NC_048924.1:587132-597773 GCF_011077185.1 Oxyura jamaicensis | reverse complement strand
CCTGCATGGGACCCCCCCCCCCGGAGGAGGGGGCCGCACCAGTCGCTTCGCTCTGCACCGATTTCTCCCTGCCCCGTTCACAGTAGCCGAACCCGCTTCCTCCCCCCGGGGACAGAGGGGGACAGACGGACCCCGCGTGGTGCTGCTGGACCCCACAAAGGGCGGCGGGCCCACGCCTGCACTCGCTGCCCCGTCCCCACCGCCCCCCGTCCCCGCACGTCACCGCAGTCCTGTAAATACGGCGCCCACGGCCCTCGGCCGGCGGCTGCTGCTCCTCCGCGGAGGGTCCCCGGGGGGCCCTTGGCAGGGAGCCGTCCCCAGCCGGCAGAGGGGAAGGGGTGGGAGCCACAGATTTGTTATAATTTCTTTTTTTTGTAGAAAGCACTGATTTCCCTGTAACTTGTTTCAGAAACACGAGCGTGCTCGGAGGCAGCGGTGTCCGGTTTTCTGGCGGTTGGGGAAGGGGGAAAGCTGCAGCACGGGGACCGCAGGCACCGGGGCTGGGTGAGGGACGGGACCCAGGGCTCAAAGGCTCTTCTTTTAGGGGCGCTGCCGGCTCTGAGCACCTCAGGGTGCGGGGAAGGGCGCAGGAAGCTGCCAGCCAGGGACGTGAGGCGGCGCCACAGAAACGGACAGCACGGGGAGGCGACACCTGGCAACGCTGCTGCAGGTTTATTCCCGCAGCTTGGAGGTTTAGCTAAAAAAGGGATGAAAGGAACACGGCTCCAGGGACAGCCCTGGCTACAAACCAGCGCAAGGAACCCAGCCCCGAACCTGCCTGGGCAGCAGGTGGGCAGGGAGGAACCTGCCCCCAAACAGCCTCCGGCAGCTCCACAAGTCCACGGTGAACGCAGGGAGAGGGACCGGGAGCACGCAGGGGACGTTTCGGGGCAGTCCCGGCCCCGGTCCCTGCCGTCAGCAGTCCTGGCTGCACTGGGGCCTGGGGCTCGGGGGAAGGAGCAGCCAGCAAAGTCCCGGCAGCCCTCGGTGGTGCCCTCGGTGGTCCCGCTGTCCCCAGAGCGCTGGCCGAGAGGCCGACACCATCCCCGGGGCCTCACGCGAAGATGGTCTCCTCCCGCCTCTTCTTGGTGAGGATGGTGCCAGGCTTGTGCTGGGCGTCGGGGTGGTTGGCCAGCTCGGGGGGGCAGGAGGACACGGGGCTCTCCAGGATGGCCTGCTTCAGGTCGTAGAAGACGGTGGAGTCCTCCTTGGTGAGGAAGGTGATGGCCACGCCGCTCTTCCCCGCTCGGCCCGTCCGCCCGATGCGGTGGATGTAATCTGCAGGGGGTGGGGGGGGGGTCAGGCAGGGCCATTCCACCCTGTGCCAACCCCCCCCCAAAAAAAAAATTAACCGTCCTAGCCGAAACCAGGCCCCCGGCTCACCCTCGATGTTCTTGGCCATGTCGTAGTTGACGACCATGGAGACGTCGTGGATGTCGATACCACGGCCGGCCACGTCCGTGGCCACCAGGATGTCCTTGGCCCCTGCCTTCAGGTTGGAGAGGGCGAACTCTCGCTGCTCCTGGCCTTTGCCGCCGTGCAGGGTGCAGGCGTTGTACTGCAGGACAAGAGGGGGGGGGTCAGAGGGGGGGGGAAATGTAGCCTGGGAGGACCAGAGGGGAGCTGCGGGGCGTCCACGCTCCCGTGAGCGCGTCGAGCGTGACCACGCAGTGACACCAGGGACAGGACGGGTCAAATCCCTGCGATGATTTGGCCCCGGGACAAATCGCTGGGACCCGTGGGGCCTGGGGACAGCACCACAGAAATGCAAAAGCTTCTGGTTGAGGGAGGGAAAGAGAGAGAGAGAGAGAGAGAGAGAGAGAGAGAGAGAGAGAGAGAGAGAGAGAGAGGAGGGCTTTGGGATGACAACCACCGCCGAAGCGCGAGGCTCCGGCCCGCACTCACCCCCATCTTCTCCAGCGACTTCGCCAGCACGTCGCAGCCCTTCTTCTGGTTGACAAAAATGATGATGGGCGGGTCGAAGCCCTGTTCCAGGATGGCTAACAGCTTCTTCCTGTTGGGAGGAAGAGAATTAGGCAAGGAGGGGAGAAGCTGCGGTGCCCCGCGGGAGCCGTTCCGCTCTCCAGGGTCCCACATCACCCCCCCCCCACGGAGCTCCCTCGCCCCCAAACGCCCCCGACCACCCCGAGACCCCTCCTCTCCGCACCTCTTCTCCGACTCCGACATGAGGAAGACCTTCTGCTCCACCCGCTCGTGCGGCTTGCCGGCGGAGCCGATGTAGACCACAGCCGGACGGCGGAGGTAGCTGCGGGCCAGGCGCTCCACCGCCGGTGGCATGGTGGCCGTGAACATGACGGTCTGCGAGGGAAGGGAGCGGTGAGCAGCGGCCCCTTGGGGTGGGAACGCACCCCCCGCTCTCTCATCTTGTTCCCCAAAGCCCCCCAAATTGTCCCTTCTCCGCGACGGGACCCCCAGTTCTGCCCCGGGCTCCTGCCCGCACCCACCTGCCTGTACTTGTGCTTCCCCGACTCGAAGTTCGCCAGCATTTTCTCGGGGTCCTCAGCCTCGTCCGTGTCGGGTTTTTGGTTGGTGACGGGCATGTGCTCCAGGATCTTCTGCACGTCGGGCTCGAAGCCCATATCGATCATGCGGTCCGCCTCGTCCAGCACCACGTAGGTGCAGCGGCTCAGCACCAGGTAGCGGTTCTCCAGCACGTCAATGAGACGCCCCGGGGTAGCGATGACGATCTGGGGGCGAGAAGGTTGATGGCTGCAGCCTGCTCGTGACCTGGCCCCTACGGGGGGGCTGGTGGTGCCCCCAGACTCCGCCGCAGGACCCTCCAGGGCCTCCAGACCCTCCGGGGCCTCCAGACCCTCACCTCGCAGCCCATGCGGAGCCGGAAGCCTTGGTCCTCGCGGGAGATTCCTCCGATCACGGCCACGGTGCGGATGCCCAGCGGCTTCCCGAACTTGATGGTTTCCTCCTCGATTTGCTGGGCCAGCTCGCGAGTAGGGGCCAAGATGATGGCGTAGGGACCTTGGTCCGACTCCTCGATCCTGCAAGCAGGAAGGATACGGCCACGTCACCCATGGGGATGCACTGCCCCCCACCGCAGCATCCCCGGGGCCCCGTCCCGCCTCGCCCCCGGGGCCCCGTCCCGCCTCGCCCCCGGGGCCCCGTCCCGCCTACCGGTCGATCTTGGGCAGGGTCGTGATCCAGACGAGCAGCGGGATGAGGAAAGCCGCCGTTTTGCCGCTGCCCGTCTCGGCCACGCCGATGATGTCGCGGTTCTGCAGGCCGATGGGGATGGCCTGGCGCTGGATCGGGGTGGGCTCCTGGAGAGGAGGGAGGTGGTTTTGGGAGCAGAACTTCCCCTTGCACAGATCCCCCCCCCCCCCCCCCAAAAAAAAAGAGCCAGGAGCACCGATCCTGAGAGCCTGCTCCCCAGGAGGAGCGTCTGGGTCTGCCAGCAGCAGCCCCTGCTCCCCGCGCCCACCTTGTAGCCGCACTTGTCGATGACCTCCAGGATGTGGGGAGGCAGGGATGAGTCCTTCCAGGAGCGGATGGGGTTGGGGATCTTGCCCCCTTTGGTGGTGATGCTGTAGTCCTCACGGAAAATACGCCAGTCCCTGTCTGTCATCTCGTCCAGCTTCTTCTGGGACCAGTGGCGGTCATCCCAGCGCTGCTTGGCCTCCTTCTTCCGCAGCTTCCGCAGCCTGGCCCTGAGCGGGGGGGGGGGGGGGGGGGGGGCGAAGAAGGGGACAGGGTTCACCCCGTACCTCCGGGGACACGGGATTTGTCCCTCCACCTACAGGAGGATGCGCTGCAGCCCGGTGCCACCCCCCAGCTCCGCGCCCTCCCAGCTTCTCCCCCCCAGCTAAGCGCACTCACTCCTCTTGCTCCTTCTCCTCCAGCGTTCGCCTCTTTTCCATCAGGTCCCCGTAGAAACGCGACTGCTCCCTTTTCTGCTGCTTCAGGTCGATCCCTGCGATGAAGCCCCGGCCCAGCAGCTGCACTTGGTGCCGTTCCTTGTACCTAGGGTAGGGCAGGAGCGTCAGGGGGAGGGCTGAGGCTGCCCAGCACCCCCCCAGGGCACCCCAGCACCCCCCTCGGGGCACCCCCAGGCTCTCACAGCGGGTTGTAGTCAATGGACGTGTCCTCTGATGCATCCCACTCAAAGACAAACTTGCGGTCGTTCAGGTGCCGGGTGCGTCTCCGCTTCTTCACCCCTCCCAGGTAGCGCTCCTGCGGGCAGCGGAGCATCAGCAGGGCGGGAACCCAGGCGTTCCAGCCCCCCCGGTGCCCCCAAGGCCAGCCCCCAGCAGCACCTTGATGGCGTGGAGCTCTTTGCTCTTGTCTTTCTCCTCCCGAATCTTCTGCCTGCCCTCCTCATCCTCCGTGCCGTTGGTCTCCCGCTCCATGCGCTCCCGGCGCTCCCTGCGCTCACGCTCCTGGGGGTCTTCTGGGGAGCAGGGGAAGGACCTCAGAGCCCAGCACCCCACGGCGAGGCTGGGAGGCTTCCAGGGGGTGGGATCCCACCACAGCCCCTCACGCCCAGGCAGGGACGACACCTTACCTAGCATCTTCCTCCCCATTTCCTGGAACTGCTTCCTTTTCTTCCTCTCCTCCTCCAGCAGCCGCTGCCGCTCCTCCACCTCCTGCTGCCGCCGCCGCAAAGCCTCTGCCTCCCGCTCGGCCTTGGACAGGAACTTGGGCTGCGGCAGGAAAAAGAAGCCTCAAACCTGGCCTGGCCACCCCAGGACACGACGCCCCACTCCAGCCACCCACCCTGACACAGCTGCCACGGCTGGGACTCTGCGGGACGGGAGCAGTCCCCTTCCTACCTTAGCTTCTGCCTCCTCTTCAGCTTTCTTCTTCGCCAGCAGCTCCTCCAAGGACAGGGGTTGGGCCTGCAAACGTGGGGCCGGATGGTTAACAGCCCCCGGGGCGGGGGGGGGGACGTTTGCTTCGGCAGAGGCACCCCGAGCGCTGCAGGAGCTGTGATCCCAGACCCCATCCCTCACCTTCTCCTTCTTCAGCGCATTCTCCTCCTCCTCCTCCGCTTTCCGCGAGTCCCGCTCCTTCCGGGACTTCGAGTCCTTGCCCCTGCTTGGGGACAAGCTTCCAAGCAAAAAAAAAAAAGGGAGGGGGGGGGGGAAATCAGGCACTGAACACAGCCCCGAGACCACCCCGTCCCCTCCAATGGGGGGAACCCCCCCGAGCAGAGCCCGGGACGCTGCCACACGGCGGCAAAGCGGGGCCACAGCCACCCCGAGACGAGAGGCCGCTCACCTGGATCGCTTCCTGTCCTTGTCCCGCCGGTGCCCATCCTTCTCCCGGTCCCGGTCCTTCTTGCCCCGGTCACGATCTCGGTCTTTGTGCCGGCGGTCCCTGCGGAAGGGGACGGTGACGGTGCGGCCCCCGTGTCCGTCTCCTCGGCCCCTTCTGGGGCTTCCACGGGCCCCCAAGGGGGGGAAAACGATTCGTAAGAGGCCCACGGGGCTCACCTATCTACCGACTTGGAGCGGGACCGGGACCGGGAGCGGCTGCCTCGCCTCCTGTCCCGGGACCGGTGCCGTTTCCTATCCTTGCCGGGGGACCCCTTGCGGTCCCGGTCGCGGTCCCTGTCCCGGTCGCGGTCTCTGTCCGGGGAACGGGAGCGTTTCCTCTCCTCCTTGACGGGCGACGCGTCCCGGTCCTTCTTATCCGCCAGTTCTCCAGCCATCTGAGGGACGGGGGCTCAGCGGGGGGGGCGCCGGGACAGAACCGGGGACCGGGGGGACAACCGGGGGCCGGGGACCGGGCAAAACCGGGGACCGGGGGGGGACAGTGGGGACCGGGCCCTGCCTGCGAGCCCGGCTCGGGGGAGGCGGCGGCGGGGTCCTGCAGACTCCCCCCCGGTCCAGGGAGGATCCCCGGGGCCTTCCTGTGGGTCCTCCCCCCACCCCCGTCAGCCCCGGCCCCGTCTCACCGCCGCAGGCCTCAGCTCCGCCGCGCAGCCACCGCCGCCATGACCGCCGCTGAGCGCCGCGGGGCACGCCGGGAAGGCGAGTCCCGGGGACTGCAACTCCCAGCAGCCCACGCTGCAACCCTCCCCGCGAACGGACTACAACTCCCAGCAGCCCCCGCGGCCTTCCCCGCTCCCCTCGCGTTGGGCCCGGTGCATCGAGGGAGGCCGGCACCGGGCGGGGACCGAGGAGTCCCCCCCGGGGAGCGCCCGGGGTGGCGCAGGGACCCCGGCACACGGGAGCGGGGCCGCTCGCCTGGGCTCCGGTGGGACCGGGGCTCCCGGGGTGCCCTCAGGCCTAGGCCGGCCCTGTGCTGGCCCAGGGATGCCCCAAGTGGCCCTTCCTGAGCAGCCCAAATCTGTCCAATGGATTATTTTATCAATTAATAGAATGCTCAAATTGATTGCTTTATCACTTAATGCAAGTCTCACGTTGATTATTTTATCAATTAATTAATAAAAAAGTCTCACATTGATTATCAATGAGTCTCATGTTGATTATTTTATCCCTTAATAAAAATCTCACACTGATTATTTTATCAATTAAGTCTCACATTGATGCTTTTATCAATTAATAAAAGCCTCACATTGATTATCAATTAATAAAAGTCTCACATTGATTATCAATTAATGAAGTCTCATATTGATTGTTTTATCACTTAATAAAAGCTTCACATTGATTATTTTATCAATAAAAGCCTCACACTGATTATTTTATCAATCAATCAAAGTCTCACGTTGATTATCAATTAATAAAGCCTCACACTGATTATTTTATCAATTAGTAGAAGTCTCCCATAGCACTGCTGGGAGCTGGTAACCGCCTCTTCTCGCGGCCCGGGGAGCCTCCGCGCTGGTGCTGAGCGCCAGGAGGGCGCGGGACTGAGGCACGGAGCTGAAGGCCGAGCTCTGGGTGCTGAGGGGGGCAGCAGCCGGCACCCCGGGGTGCTGCTGCCCCTGGTTCAGGGAGGCCACAGCTTCATGCTGTGAGGCAGGGAGAGCGAAATCCCAAACCCTCCGTCACCAAACGCTCCGGTTCGGGCCCCCGCAGTCCCTGTGGGCGAGGCACCCAGCGAGGGCTCCGCTGCCTTCTGCTGAGGCCGCCCCTAAACCACCCCAGGAGGGTCGGGACTCGTACGGTATCAGGAGAGCCCTGAAGCTTCCCTGGGTGTAACCGCTGTCAGATTTGAAACTTTAGGGTTTTATTCAGAAAACCAATTCCCATGAAACTCCCCCTGAGCCTGACTGCACCCAGTGCCTGGCGGTGCGCGATCGCAGCCTGGGTGCAGGCCTAGATCCTGAGGTGCTGAGTCCCAGCCACTGCCAATCCTGTTTTCCCTACAGAGCAAGCAGTCCATCCGTGGATGACTGCCCTGGGCATAAAAGATGTTTTCTGTGGTGCTGTTACAGCCTAAGGATCAAGAGAGATTGGCTTTTACATACAGTACAGGACCAAATCATTATATAAGATTCCATCCTATATGGGGTCATGATTAGCGACTGCCATAACACTCGTTCCCTTATTACAGGGATGGAATAGTTGTGGTGCTCAACTCCCATGTACAATTTCTCAAGCAGATAACGAACAAGACAGTTGGTGTTGCTTACAGCACCCTCCGTCACTGGGGGCAGAATTCAGGTGTTTGGCAGAGCCTGTCCCCTGAACGTCTCGGTGCCGACCTAATCTGGCACAGCGAGCCCCAGCCCCAGAAATTATTGACGATCTTATAAAGCAGATTCGTGTGACAGAGACCCACAGCTCATTGGGGTGCCCCAGGGCTCAACTTCAACCCATGTGGGGAAAATGAGCGATCATAATTACGCTTTGCGTTACAATCGAACCCAAGCACGGTTTCAATTAAAATGTAACACCAGGACATGAGCTTGTGATGATTCTGACCTAGAAACCTCGTGGACCTGTAATAATGAATCAGCAATTACAAGTGATGACGTTTTTGATGGTCTGGAAGTCTGGAACCTTAGAGTGAGTTGTTAAAAATATGAATTACCAAAGATACTGTAATTTCACCCATCCTGGTTCTACACGCTGTAGTCTACAGAGTAATGGCTGGTCAAGTACTAAACATACCTGGGAAATAAGCAGACCTGACAACATACATGCATGGATAGATCACAATCCCTTCCGGACAATCCAATTAAGCCAAACACGCCTAATAAAATTCCATTGTTCTTCCAACCTGCGGTGCTCGCTGCCAACAGCGCAGTGACTCCTGGCAAAGCCGGTGACGAGCGGCTCAGCACCGGGGAGCCTCCGGCTTTGCGGCTCAGCTGCCTACAGGAGCCTGCTGCCGCAGCGGGCAGGCGCCTGCACCACAGCATGCCTGGCTCCCCAGACACTTTCATCTTTAAAATTTAATATTTTAACTTTCTACACAGCCGTCGCCACAGGGTGACGTCATAAGCACCGAGTGTCTAACCCCTCGGCAGGAAGGCCAAATTGTTGGGTGTTTTTTTTTTTTTTTTTAATGAACACAGGACTTTACACGTCTCTCCGGTGGTGGCAGAAGAGCCGGGCAGAGCAGGACGCGTGCTGGGCTGGGAGCCTGGGGCAGCCTCGATCAGCACAGAGCAAAGAACCCACGGTGAGGGCCTGACCTTGGAGGACATAAAACCAGCAACAACTGCCCTGGGGTCGGTTTCTGGTGCCCACCTGTGCATCTGTGCCAAAGATATAAAGTGAATTGTGCTCTGCTCTACCAGACAGACCCAGGGACTGGCAGCTGGCTCCGCACCCCGTGGCGGGGATCAGCCCCAGAGGCTCCGTCCATCACCACCTGCTCCCGGGCGCCGTGCTGATAACACCCCAAATATAACGGGTGTGTGCACCTACAAGTAAATCATCGTAACTAAATACTGGCTTTAATAGTAATGATTTATAATTAGGAAAAAAAAATAAAGAAAAAAGCCTCCATGTCCTCGGGTATTATAGAATCCCACAAACCCACTACTGTGGCCCCCACCAACACCCCACTGCTCCATGCAGGAGCCCCACAACCAGCACAGCATCCGGCCCCCGCCCCCTAAAATTACCCCCCCCCCCCACACCATCATCTCCCCATTCCCAAGCTGTCCCCTTGCTGGGGGACCAGGTAGAGCCAGGAGGGGCTGGGGGCAGCAGGAGACCCCCGTAGGGACCCTTATGGGGTACCCGAGGCTGCCCCACAGTGCCCAGGCAGTGTCCTGGCCCACCCCAGGGGGGGCGCACAGCCCCAGGACTCCCACCCCACGGACTTTACCCTGGGTCACACTGTGTCACCACCCATGGGTGACAGTGCAACAAGCTGCTGGCATCACGTCACCTTTCCCTGCTGGCACCCATGAGGTGTGGCACCCCAGGAAGGACCCTGCCCTGGGGAGTGCCACGGCTGAACCCCCCCCCCCCTCCAAACACAGCACCAGGCACCTGCTGCACGTGGGTAGTTGTTATATTTTCCGATAATAAATAAGCTTTTTAATAACACTGAACATTGAACAGAGTCACCCAAGAGACAGTCTATAAAACAGCCACCCCCTCCCCAGAGCCCCGCTCCCCACCGGGGCTTGGGGCGGGGGGGTGCACCCCGAGGCATCCCGGGGCCAAGCAGCAGATGAGGGATGGGGCAGAGCCGGACACCAACTGGGCATTCAAAGAAAAAGGATGAGTCCGTGGATGAATCCCGCTGGGCCGGGGGCTCGGGAGCAGCCACTGAGCAAGGTCCCTCCCCAGGTGTCCCCCCCGACACTCACACACACGGCAGCTCTGGGGGGGCTGCCCCCCAGCCCCGGGCCCCAGCACGCACTGGTGGGGGAAGCGGTGTGATGGGAGGGCAACGAGCACCCCGTCCTCCTTGGGGGGGGCACCGTAGCCCCATCTGGCCCCCAGCCTGTCCCAGGAACTGGGGGCGTGGTGGTGGGGGGAAGGCATTCCTATCCCCCCCACCTCACATGACGGAGCAGCTTTTTGCCTTCTCCTTCTTGAAGGCGGAGGAAATGAGCTCAGAGCGGCTGGGCAGGTGCAGGAGTCTCTTGGAGAGGCTTCGTGCGGGGCTTTTGGGGGGCTGCGGGGGGGCTCTGCTGAGGCAGATGCCGGACACGGTCCGGAAGATGCTGTGGACGCTCTTCTCCGAGGTGAAGGCCGAGCACTCCAGGTAGCTCTCGGCTCCCAGCTGCCTGGCCATGGCACAGCCCTGCAACCCAACACCACGTCAAGTCAGCACAGCACCCCAAAAAGCCCCCCGGATCCCCATCCCAGCGCCCCACTCCCCCGACCTGCTCGTAGGAGATGGGTGCCTGCTTCTGATGGGAGAGCTCCATCAGCGTGCTCAGGTCCGTCCGCAGGTCTGTCTTGCAGCCGATGAGCAGCACCCGCGTGGTGGGGCAGTAATCCAGGATCTCCGTCTTCCACTGCGGGCACGAAGCTGGCATCAGTCGAGGGAACCCTGGGGTCCCCAAAGTGCCCTCCCCCCCACCCCGATTTTCTGGGACATAGGGAAAAGGGGGGGGGAGAACGCACGTACGGGGACCGGGTGCCCCCCACCTTCTTGGATGCACTGTCCAGGGTTTCGGGGCGGCTGATGTCGAAGCAGAGCAGGACGGCATCCGAGTCGCTGTAGCAGAGGGGACGCACGTTGTCATAGTAGGGGGAACCTGGGAGGAGAAGGGGGTGTCACCGC
>NC_048924.1:557866-562132 GCF_011077185.1 Oxyura jamaicensis | reverse complement strand
GCGGGGGGGGAGCTCGCCGGGCCCCCCCCTTCCCTTCCTCGCAGGACGAAGCAAAGAAAACCCTGAGTTGCCAGTCCGTCCGTCCGTCCGTCCGTCCGTCCCCGCTCGGGCCGGGCCGGCGGCCTCCGTGCCCCGGTGGCCGCCACCAAGCGCCCTGGCACCTCCGTGGCCCCGGGGGCCCTGTCCCCCCAGCGGAGGGCCCTTGGGGGATGCGGCGCGTCCCCGAAGAGGGCTCCGAGACACCCCCGGCCCCCCCCTTCTTGTCTCGCAGCTAGTTCATCCACTTTCGGCAGTTCCAGGCTCCGCAGTGGCAGGGGATCTTGTGCTGATCGTCCTCGAAGTCGAACTGGTAGTCGTAGGTGAGCTGGGGGGGAGCAGGGAGTCACGCACGGCACGGCACCCCAAAAAACAACCCCCCCCCCCACCCCGCCCCGCGCCCCCCGCCTGACCTCCTCCCCCTTGGGGATGCGCCGGCTGGAGATGATGATGATCTTGTCCTCCTTGTCGAAGGTCACGACTTCGGCCACGCAGTTGGGGGCGCACGAGTGGTTGATGTACCTGGGGGGGGGGTGGGGAGGTATGGGGGCATCAGCACCCAGCCGGGGGGGAGGCACCGGGGGTCTTCTGGGGAAGGGTTGGGGGGGGGCACGGCCCCACGCTCACCTGGCCGGGCCCCCCGTCAGCGTGGCGTCAATGACGTGCTCGTTGTTGATGCGGAACATGTAGATGCCACGGTTCTGGGGGGGGGGGGGGCAACACACAACGGGGGTGTGACTGCTGCCCCGAGCCCCCTGCCCCCAGCCGGGACCCCCCACCCACCCCCCAAGGTCCCACCTGCTCCTCGTAGATCTTCTCGCGCCGGTTGGCCACCTCGTTGCGGATGATGGTGCCGATGTACTCGATGACCATGGTGTGCTTCTCGATGTCCTTGGCGGCGTAGAGCCCCAGGCCCTGGATGCGGGACCGCGCCAGGTAGACGTTGTTCTTCCACTCCGTCTTCAGGCGCCGGTACTGGGAGGACTTGGAGTGCACGAACTGCTTGCTGTAGGGCGTGTTGGTCTCGCCCGTGAACGTGCTCTGGTAGGCCTTGGACATGCTTGTGCTGTTCAGGGTGTGGGGCCTGCCGGGGTGGAAGGGAGCACCAAGGAGGGTGTCAGAGCCGAGGGGATGCCCCGGGGGATTCCCGGCTCTCCCAGGGACCCCCCGGCCCTCAGCGCCCCGCTCACCGCTTGTAGTGGGTGAGGATCTTGGGCTCGGCGCGGGCGCAGCCGGTGGGGTTGATCATCAGCGGTAGCTCCATGAGCGGATGGCGCCCGTAGCGGAACAGGTAGTTCTGGCAGCTCTCCACGCCGGGCAGCTGCCGAGGAGGGAGCCCAAGGGCCGGGGGTTGAGCGGCAGCACCACGGCCACCCCCAGCCCCACCGGCACGGCCGCCGGGCCTTTCTTGAGGGGGCTGCAGAGGGCAGATGCCCCCCCCCCCCCGAACCCCTCCCGGCCCAACCCCGGGACCTACCGACTCGGCGATGCGCAGCACCGCGTGCACCGTGAGGCCGAAGAGCTCCTCGCCCTTCAGGTACTCGGGGAAGAGCCGCAGCATGTCGGCCTCCTTCCTCATCATCGCCACCGGCTCGATGATCCGGTTCCAGACGGCTGCCAAGGGAAGAAGAGCGGGGACTGAGCCGCGCACCCGCTGCCCGAGGACGCTTTTTACCCCGTGTCCCCCCCCTTCCCAAAGCAGCCAGAGGCTCAGCCGCAGCTCCGGGGGGAGGAGGAAGGCAGCACCAGCATCTCCCCACCCTGCTCACCCTGCGGCGAAGAGTCGGAGAAGACCAGGTCCTCCAGGCCCTGCTCGATGACCTGCACGACGAACTCGGGGCGGCCGTTGTTCTCGCAGATGGTGCAGCGGTAGCAGCAGCGGCGGTTGTTGGTCCGCAGGCTCCAGTAGATGCGCGTGGCCTCGTAGCCCACGGGGTAGAGGGCCGTGACGCTGTGGAAGTCGGCCATCTGGTGCGGCAGGAGCTGCCCGATGGCGTGGAAGACCAGCCCGCCCACGCGGAACATGTGGAGCCGCTCGCCCCGCTGGATGATGCTGGCGATCTGCTTCACCTCGTCCCGCTCGATGTAGACGCGCCGGAAGACGGTGAAGGTGCTCAGCTCCTGCTCGCAGGGGCCCTTCAGCTTGTGCAGGGGGCACAGCATCGTCTTGTCCTTGAAGAACATGCACTTGGCGCGGATGGCGCAGGCGAAGTGGTAGACGCTGGGGCAGCGGATGCGGTTGCAGCTGTTGGTGGCGCCGGTTTTCTGGCACAGGGAGCACTTGGTGAGCAGCCCGCGGTGCAGGGCCACCTCCACGTTGATCAGGGCCCCCCCCTGCGTCTCGTAGACCTCCGTGGACCACAGGGCGCAGTTCAGGTGGACCCAGAGGTCGAGGTCGAGGTTGAGCAGGCGGGCCGGCCCGTCCGTCGCCCCGTCGCCCTCCTCGTGGCAGAAGCAGCACTTGCGCAGGTCCCGCGGCACCTTCTCGGGGCGCAGCGTGGTGCCCAGCTTGTCGATGAACTCCGCGATCTCCTTGTCGCCGTCCCGCTTGGCCCCCCCTTTCTGGATGGTGACCAGGAAGCGCAGCCGTTTCCACCGCACCCCCTTCCACTTCTTCAGCCGGGGCCGTGCTTCGTCCCCGTCCTCCGGCGGCCGCGAGCGCGGCTTGAAGCGGGGCGGCGAGTGGGGGGCTGCGGCCCCCTCTTCCCCTGGGGCCGGCGAGGGGGCGGGGGGCAGTGGCGAGGGGGGTGCCGGGGCCGCCTCGTGGGCAGCCTCGGGGTCGGGGACCCTGGCGGCCTCGGCAGGGCTGGATGGGGAGGGGACGGAGGGGGACAAGGGGGGCGAGGGCTCCTGGGGCATGACGGAGAGCTGCCGCACGTCCAGGTTGGAGACGTTGTTGACATAGCCGTGGTGCAGGGTCTTCTCGGGCACAGGGCTCTCCTGAGGTATGGGGGACACGGGTCAGACCCCCCCATCTCCCCCACACATCACAGTGGGGGGGGGGGGGGGGGGCCTGCAGTACCCCATCATGTTCCCAGACCTTCAAGGACCTCCCCAACCCTTTCCATGGGGTCCCACAAGGGCCTCAGCACCTCTCCACGGGCAGACCTCAGACCTCCAGCCACCCCCACACACCTCGGTCCCAAAGGACCCCCTCCGGTGCCCCCATGTAGCCTCACAGGCACCCCAAAACCCCTTTCCCATGGGCACAGCCCCACAAAGACCCCCACGCTCCTCTCTCATGGCCCCAGAGCCCCCCTCCCACAAGGACCCCGGGCGCCGCTGACCTGTCTGAGCAGCGTCAGGAGGTCCAGCTCGCCCTTGAGGCTGTACCCGGGCAGCACCGCATCGAACTGCTTCAGCCACTCCGAGCTGCTCTCCGGCACCTTCCCGGCCAGCGCCGCCTTCTCCTTGCCACCCAGCATCCCTACGACAGACAGCCTGTCACGGGGCAGCCAGCGCGGGGACACGGGGAGCCCAGCGTGGGGACAAGGGACCCGTGGCGACAAGGGACAAGGCAGACGCTCACCGGCCACGTCCACCTCCACCTTCTTAGCCTCGACCACGGCCGCTCGCATGGGGCCGTCGGGGAACAGCACCTCGTAGGAGCTGGGGATCTTCACGCTCAGCAGCTCGGCCATGGCCAGCATCACCCCGTTGAGGTTCTGCATCGAAGAGGGACGCGATGGGTCCGTGGCCCTGGCTGTCACCGCACGGGGACACCGATGGCCCCCCCCCCGCCCCCCCGGTGTCCTGCTGGCCCCTTGCTCACCTTGGCGGCTGCCGCAGACACGGTCAGCATGACGGAGACCTCGCTGCTCTTGCCCTTCTCCCACGGGGCGCCCAGGCCGGCTGCCCCCACCTTCCCCGGAGGTGCCCCGAAAGGCTCGGCGGCCTCGTAGGGCTTCGTGTCAGGGAACACTGGTGTGGGGACAGGGGGGTCAGAGCCACGCGGACCCCACACAGCAGGGTACGGTGACAGGGACAGAGAGCACCCAGCCCCCATGGGTGCGGGGAGCAGCTGGGAGAGCACCCCAAGGACCCCTCCCCAAGGACCCTTCTCCTACCCCACCTTGCCCCCACCCATCCCGCCTCCCCTCCGGCAGGTCCCAACGCCCCACAGACCCTCCCACCCGATCTGCGCCCCCCTGCAGGCCCCCCCCGCCCTCCCTTACCCCCACTTGGTCCAAACACACCCCCCCACCCAGCCCACGTGCCCCAGAGCCCCCC
>NC_048924.1:554104-557766 GCF_011077185.1 Oxyura jamaicensis | reverse complement strand
CCCCCCCCACCCAGCCCACGTGCCCCAGAGCCCCCCTCCTCACCGACCTACGTGCACGCCCGCCCCCCTCCTGCCTCGCCTTGCACATTCCAGGCCCGTGCCCCAACCCCCGGGACCACCCGAGCCCACCTGGGATGCTGGCGCGGGGGATGATGGGGATGATGGGGGACAGCACGCGCTCCTCCAGCTCCGGCTTGGCCTCGCTGAGCAGGGGGAAGCGGAGCAGCTCCTCGCCCAGCACGCTCTCAGGGGACGAGGCCGGCACGATGCTGTCGGGGGAGTCGCTCTCGTCGTCGCTCTCCATCCTGCGGGGACAAAGGGGGCACAGCCGTGGTGGTGCAGGCCAAGCGGCCGATGTCACCCCCCGCCCCCCCGGGGCAGGGGGGGGTCCATGAGGCCGGTGGCTCACCTAACGTCCTCGGTTTGGTTGTGCGGGGGGGTGGGCAGAGCCGCCAGCAGGTCCAGGCTCTTCACCTCCACAGCCGACGTGTCTGCGCGGGGAAGGGACGAACGTCACCGGGGTTGGGGGTCCCCCAAGGTGGCTGGGGGGGGGGTGGGGTGGGGGCTGTGCTACCCTGCACCATCCAGGCTCACCTTTCTGGCCGTGGGGCTCGCGGGCCGGGTCGGCGTCCTTGGGCTGCTCGCCCAGCTCCTCGGGGGCCGTGACGCCGTTCACCATCTTCTGCTGCACGGAGGGGGGCGGCGTGGGGGGCAGCGAGGAGGGCGGCGTGGGTGGGTTGCTGAGGTTGTTCTGGGGGGGGGGGAGGGAGGAGGGAGATGGGGGTGTGAGCACGCCGCGGTGCCGCAGGGCCCCCAGGTCGGGGCAGGGGACGCAGCTGAAGCCCCACCACCCCACCTTGGTGAGCAGCTGGGAGTAGTAGTCGGGCACGCTGTCCAGCACGGCGCTGCCGAAGGCGCCCCGCAGCTGGCTCTTGCCGTTGATGGGGCTGCTGCCGAAGGGCGCGAAGAGGCTGAAGTTGGCTGTGATGGTCGGCTCCGTCAGCGGCAGCAGCGAGAGCTCCTGGGGGCAGAGCGGTGAGCGGGGGACGAGGACGGGGACGGCCCCAGGCCGCAGCCCCGGCCCCCCTCTCCGTACCTGTTTGAGCTGCTTCATCAGCGCCTCGCCGGGCCGCAGCCCCTCGTCCTTGCGCAGTTTCTTGCGGGAGGCCGGGACCCGCTCGTTCCCCTTCTGCACCCGTTTGGGTTTGGTGGCTGCTGGCTTGCGGGCGATGGAGGGGTCCTGGGGAGGAAAAGAGGAACGGGAGCTGTGCTGAGCATGGTCCTGGGAGCGCTCTGTGCCCGTCCCCACCCCGCAGCACCCTGCTCACCTCCCGGCCCAGCAGCACCGACTGCGGCCGCGGCTCCATCCCGGTGCCCCGGCCCTCGGCGTGCCCGTTGAGCTCGCCTGGGCACTGTGCCGAGAGCTGCACGTTCTTGGCCCTCAGCAGCTTCTGCAGCAGGAGGTGACCAGCATCGGAACGGCCTCCTGGCACCAGCGGGCTGCTGGCTTGGGCAGCCCCGGGCTCCCCGTTGGCCTCCAGCCTGGCTGCCTCATCCCCCTCCAGCTCGCATTGCGCCGCTGCCGCCGCTGCCGCATCCTCCTTGGGCTCCTGCTTCACCGACACCTGGGGGGGCTCGCCCACCGGCACAGCCCCGTTGACGTGGGACTCAGTGGGGTCAGCTGGGTCCGCACCGGGCGCCTCGGGGTCCCAGGGGCCACGCGCCGCATCGGGTGCTAGCCCCTGCTCCGCGGGGCTGGGGGCCGAGGCCGGGACCCCCGGTGACATCTTCTTTGGCTCTTGGGGACTCTGCTCGGGGCTGGCCAGGTGCTGGGGGATGCAGCCCGTACCCAGGGGTGAGGGGGCTGGCGGTGTGGGGAGCCGGACAAGACCAGGCTGGGGGCCACGAGCAGCCAGGGCTGCCTGCACCAGCTCGGCCAGGGGCTGCTGAGGGGTGCTGGTAGGGGGCTGCCCCCGTGCCTGCCCGCCCGCACCCTGCTCCTCTGCCGGGGCACCCGGCCGGGCCTGGAAGAGGGGTCCCAGCGGGCGGGGAGGAGGCTGGCGTGCCTGGGGGCTGTGCTCCGGGGCCTGCCCGGGGAAGGGGCCGGGCTGCCGGAGCGCCTGGCTCTGCTGCAGCAGGCTCTGCTGGTGCCGCTGCACCAGGAGGGCCTGGAGCTGCTGCTGCTGCTGGGGCGTGAGGTGCCGCAGCTGCGGGTTTTTGGCCAGGACACCCTGGAGCTGAGCCCGGATCTGGCCCATCACCGGCCCCGGCACCTGCCCCAGGAGGCCTGGGGACAGCGCGGTGGTGGCGGTGGCCCCCAGCTGCGGCGCTGGCCCTGCTTTGGGCTGCCCGGGGCTCTGGAGCCGGGGGGGCTGCGGCTGGCCCTGCAATGAGCCTGCCGGCACCTTGCCCGTCCCGCAGCCCGTCTGCGGCTCTGCAGCCCCAGGGGTGTCCCCCTGCAGCTGGGGCAGCTCCGGGCGCGTGGCCCCGGGGCTCTGCGGTGGGGCTAGCAAGGGGCCCGGTGCAGTGGCCGCCCGCAGCCCCAGTTGGGCAGGCAGGGAGCCCAGGACGCCCGGCTGCGGGGAGCCCAAGAGGAGCTGCTGACCCTGCCCCAGCTCAGCCTGGTGCTTGGGGGCTTGGGGCTCCGGCGCCCCCAGCCCTGGGGGGTTGAGGGCTCCCTGCTGCTGCTCCTGAGGGCCCCCTCCGTGCAGCTGCCCCCCGCTCTCGCTGCCCTCGGTGGGCAGGGTGCTGCCATCCGCTCCTCCGGGTTGGTCCTTGGCAGCCAGGACCACCGGGGCCGGCTGCATTCCCTGACTCAGGTGCAGCACGGAGGGAGCCTGGCCCATCGCCCCATGCTGCTGAAAGTGCTGGATGGGGGGCTGCCCCTGGCCCAAGCCCAGGAGGCCCGGCTGGGCGGCTGCCGAGTTCTGCTGCTGCGGGGCCAGCAGCGCCCGCGCCTGCCCCAGCTGCTGGGAGAGCACGAGGCGGTGCCCCAGCATCCCCGGAGGCTGCGGTGCCAGCTGGGGCGACCCCAGCACCCGCTGCTGGTGCTGGGCAAGAAGGACCTGGCGCTGGGGCGGGGGGTGGCCCAGCACCGCCTGGTGCTGCAGCCCAGGCGCGTGGCCCAGCAAGCCCGGCTGCTGCTGCTGCTGCTGCTGCTGGGGCGAGAGCTGCTGCACCAGCAGGCTCTGCTGGCTGCCCATCACCGCCGGCTGCTTCGGCACCATGGGCTGCCCCACGGCCCCCGGCTGCGGGGCTGCTGCCACCTGCTGCTGCCCTACCATGGCTGCTGGCATCGAGCCTTGTCCCATGACGCCCGGCTGCTGCATCGAGGTCTGGGCCATGACGCCCGGCTGCTGCAGGGAGCCTTGTCCCATGACCCCCGGCTGCTGCATCGAAGTCTGGGCCATGACCCCCGGCTGCTGCATTGAACCTTGTCCCATGACGCCCGGCTGCTGCATTGAAGTTTGTCCCATGACGCCTGGCTGCTGCATGGAGGCTTGTCCCATGACACCCGGCTGCTGCATCGGTGTCTGTGCCATGACACCAGGCTGCTGCATTGAAGTCTGGGCCATGATGCCCTGTGGCTGCATCGAAGTCTGTCCCATGACACCCGCTTGCTGCATCGACACCTGCCCCATGACGCCCGGCTGCTGCATCGC
>NC_048924.1:537565-554094 GCF_011077185.1 Oxyura jamaicensis | reverse complement strand
GTCCCATCACACCCGGCTGCTGCATCGCCGCCTGTCCCATCACACCCTGTTGCTGCTGCTGCAGGGACACCTGCCCCAGCATATTCTGCTGCTGCTGCAGTTTCTGGGCCAGCTGCATCCTCTGAAGCTGCCTCTCCTGCATCAGACGGCTGTCGGCGGCCAGCCCGCGGAGCGCAGGGTTCCCGGGGAAGAAAGTGTTGGAGGTGCCGGGCACCGGGGCGTTCCCCACCGCCTGCTGGCCCATGAAGGACAGGCCCTGCTGCACGGCCATGGACACGCCGCCCTGGGGCAGGCGCAGCCCCCCAGGCTGCCCCGGCTGCTGGCCAAGGCCTTGGGCACCCACCACGGCCCCCGGCGGCTGCTGGACGCCGTGCGCCGAGAGGAGCTGCCCGGGGAGCTTGGACATGAGGCGGGGGCTCTGCGAAGGGCTCAGGGCCATGACGGCCGAGGCTTGGTGCTGGTGCTGCTGCTGCTTGTTGCGGTACTCGGCCATGAGGTTGGTGTGCTCCTTCTGCTGCTTCCGCACCTGCGGGAGGTGTGTGTGGGGGGGAAACAGGGGGCGTTAGCACCGGGGCACCCCACAAAAAGACGGGGAGCCCGCCCGCCCGAGGAGCCCTACCTGGTCCAGCTGCTTCTGGATCTTGCTCTGCTGCTCCGTAACCAGCTTCAGCTTCTCGGCGTCGGCCTCGGGGAACTCCCGGCCGGCCTTCTTGGCGGTGCGCTGCTTGGCGCAGAGCGCCTTGCGCGACTTGCGGTGCGCCCCGATCTGCTCCTCCAGCACCTTCAGCTGCATCTGCAGGAGCTGCTGCGTGTGGAAGAGCCACTCCTCGTACTGCCGCTGGTCGGCCTCGTCTGCGGGAGCGGGGAGAGGGCTCGGCTCAGCAGGGTCTCCCCAGCACCGGAGCCCAGCTCAGCCCAGCCTGCGCTGGCAGGATGAGGCCTTGCCCCCCGCCCCGTGCCATTTCGGTACTCACTGATGACGCCTTGTGCGAAGGTGGGGGGGTTGGGGCGAGCCTGCGTTGGGTCGGTGCCGCTCCGCTCCTGGCACAGAGGGGAGTGTTGGCGACGTGTGCCGTGCCCCCTCCTCGGTGTCCCCGCCTCCCCCTACAGCTCCCCAGGGGACCATGCCCAGCGGGGACCCTACCCCATGCCCAGCCTCCTGCCCAGCGGGGACCCTACCCCTCAGCCAAGCAGCCCTGGGAGGGGGACCCGTCCCCCCCATGCCCCCTGCTCACCTGCCCGCTCCCTGCCAGCATGTGGTTCTGCATCTCCGACACGGCCGGGCCTCCCGAGAGCCGCTGAGCCAGCAGGGAAACTTGTTGCCTTTGGGGAGGCGCAGGGAGAAGGGATGAGCCGAGGCTGATGCGCCCTCGCCCACCCTGTGCACCGCTGCCCGCCGTGCCCCTTCCCTTACCTGTTCATGCCCGGGGCCACCCCGATGCTGCCCTGGGCCATCACCTTCTTGATGCCTTTCAGCGCCACCATCTTCGCCTTGGCAATGGGGTCCATGATGTCCTCGGCAGCAAACTTGTCCAGGTCTGCGGGAAGAGAGTTGGGAAGGAACTCGCCCTCTGCCGCACCGCATCCCCGACCCACGAGAGCCCCGTGTGCCCCCCCCCAAAGACAACCCAACCACCCCAGCTGCCTCCAGGACGGCCCCAAGCAGCTGCCGGAGCCGGATTCCGGCTGCGGCGAAGGCGATGCCCCTACCTGTGTCTGGGAAGAAGCTGTTGGCCAACTGCTGCTGCATGACGAGCTGGGGGGGCTTCAGGCCCAGGGCCGGCGGCTGCACCCCGGCCATCGGCTTCTGCACGAGCACCTGCTGCTGGCTCTGCTGCGGCTGCGTCAGGGCCACCTGCACTCCGTGCGGGGCTGCCAGGACGTGGGGCTGCCCCGGAGCCATGCCCATGTGGGGGGCCAGCGCCGGGCCCTGCTGGGGAGTGCCGAGCCGGGGGGGCTGCGGTGGCATAAGCTGCGGTCTGGCCACCATCCCCAGCTGGAGGGGGGGCTGCGGGGTGCCCAGGCGGGGCGGCTGCGCCTCCAGGGGCTGCCCAGCCGCCGTTGCGTGCAGCATGGGGTGCCCTGGGGCCGGGAGGTGCGGGGTGCCCCGGGGCAGGTGGGCTGACATCTGCTGCTTCTTCTGCAGCTCCTTCTTCTCGTGCTCCAGCAGGTCCTCGATGAGCAGCGGCAGCTCGCTGGCCACCAGCGAGCTCTCCATTTTGTCCAGATCATCGGCTGGTGAGTGCCGGGCGCTGCCCAAGCCCAGCGCCCTGCTGTCAAGCTCAAACTTCTCCAGCAGAGGATTGCTCTGGCTGCCCAGCTGGGCAGGGGCCAGCCCGCGGCCAGGGCCAGCGTAAGGGTCCTTCTCCAGCACAGAGCCGCTGTTTGGGAAGTGAGTCAAGCCGAGGCGAGCAGGGCCGGCGCCGGGGCTCAGGAGGTTCTGGCCGGGCTTGAGGGTCAGCCCCAAAGAGGCAGAGATCTTATCCGTGCTCTGCAGGGCCTCCGACTTGACGGGGACTGGGAGCCGCTCGGGGCCACCGGTGGTGAACTGGCAGGGTGATGTCTTCAGGCAGCCTTCCTCCAGCTTGGGCTTGACGTCGGTGGGCAGTGCCTTCGCCTCCAAACCCTGCGCCTTGAAGGCTGGCTCGGGCGCCAGCGCGGTGCCAGGCGGGCAGGGAGCGGGCCCCAAGCCCACCCCCGGCACCAGCCCTTCCTTGGGCACCTCCTGGTTCTCCGCCGACGGGGCCGGGTCTTTGCCGTCGCCAGGATCGGGGAGCTTCAAGCTGGGTCCCGCTGGCTCGGTCTTGAGCTGGGCCTCACGCTCAGCCTTCTCGTTGGCCGACTCAACCAGGCGCAGGTGCTCGTTGAAGATGTCCTTCTTGTCGCCCGTGTCCAGCTCAGGGTCGGTGTAGGCCAGCAGGTCGAACTCGTCGCCGTTCAGCAGATCGTCCAGGTGGGGGTCCGCCGTCTCCAGGCTGTCCAGGTTGCCCAAGTCATCGTCCCCTTTGGCCACGTCCGGATCCAGGCTCAGATTTGCCAAATCGTCGTCGTCTTCCAGGTCCTTGTGGGAGCCGAAGTCGTCGTCCAAATCGGGCTCCACCGGCACCTCGCAGGGCAGCCGTCCGCCCTCCAGGCTCAGCTGGCTCTTGCCCGGGGCTGGAGCCGGTGCGGGGCCTTCCTTGGGACCCTCGGGGCGCAGGGCAGAGCTGGAGGAGAGCGGGCGCGGGGGGACGTGCTGCAGCTCCAGGCTGGGGGCGGGCAGCGGCACGGGGGGCACCGCTTTGGCGTGCAGCTGGTGGTGGCTGTTGCTCATCTCGGCGCCTTGCGGCGAGGCGGGCGGCAGAGGCACCGGCATCTTCTGGGGCTGCAGCGCCGGGGCGGGGAGTGCCTGCATGGGCATGGTGGGGGCGCAGAGGGGCTGCGGGGCGCCCTCCTCCCCGGGCAGGAAAAAGCGAGGTCGGGGAGCCTGGGGAGCGAAGGGGGAGCCCACGACCCCCCCAGGCCCCTTCTGCACGTTGTGCCGCAGCTCGATGAAGGGTGCGCCCAGGGTGCCGGGTGAAGCGGGCACCGGCTCGGCGGGCGCTGGCAGGCGGGCGCCCAGGCTGCCCACGGGGGTGCCAGCGGCTGGGGGGGCGAAGCGGGAGGTGACGGGGAGCCGCAGGGCCGCGGCTGCCTGCTGCTGCTGCTGCTGCCAGAGGTGCTGCTGCGGGGACGGCGCCGGGAAGACCCCGCGAGGGTAAAAGGCCTGGGGGGGCCCCACTGCCGCCCTGCAAGACACCGCAGGGTCAGGGGCAGCTCGGCAATGCTCCAGCCCCGACCCACCGTGCACGGGGCACCCCACGGTGTCCCCATCCCCTCCAGCCGCACCCTGCGGACGCACAGCTACCCCTTCCCTCCAGAGAGGGTCCCGCGAGCAGGAGCTGGGGGGGCACACAGCCCTCAGCCTGCTTATTTCTGACCCACGTGCGGGGTGCTCACCTCCCGTTCATGTCCAGGGCAGCCGGGGTGGCGGCCGGCGGGGGCCGGGAGAGCCGCTCATCCTGCGCGAACGCCGCCTGCACCATGACCGAGCCGGGCATCTTCCCACTGCCGGCCGCGGTGGCCAGCGACCCCAAAAGACCCTTATCCTAAAAGAAAAGGGCACAACGTCACCATGGCTGTCAGTCCACCCCGAACCCCGAGCCGGGCCGTGTCCCCGTGCCCCCTTACCTGTGCCGGCTGGTAGGCGGCCATGCCGCGGCTCAGCTCAAAGCTCTGGCTGCCGGCCTCGGGGGCCCAGCTCGCGGGCGAGGGGGTGGCAGCGGCCGCCGCGCTCTCCTTCTCCTGCCGCAGGCTGTTGCGCTGGATCTGCTGGCGGATGAGCAGCTCGCGGAGCCGCTGGCGCTGGGAGAAGCAGAGCGTTAGGAGCCGGCACAGGCGCAAAGCAAGACCCCGCTGGCCCCAAGCCGGAGACAAACCGGTGCAGAGCTTTGGCTGCTGCCCCCCAGCCCGGTGCCAGTGTTCCCTTCGCAGCTCCGGAGGGGTAACAGACGTGGAGCTGGGCTCTTTGATCCCGTTACCAACTGCGACGCCCCACGGTCCTCCCTCGCAGCCCATCCCAAACCCAGCCGGATCCCACGCGACCCCCGGCGAGCCCTCACCTGCCTCTGCTTCTCCAGCTCCGACTGACTCATGGTGGCCATGGCCCCGTCCTGGCCACCGGGCAGCTCGGCCAGGTCCCGGTTTGGGGGTGCCGTGAGCCCCGCAGCCGCCTCCTCCCTCTTGTCAGCCCCCAGGGCGGCTCGGGGCAGGAAGGCGATGGTGGCATCCGGCTGCTGGGGGGGCGCTGGGGGCTGCTGGGGCAGCACCGAGGGCGGCCGGAGGGGCGAGAGGCTGTAGGTGGTGTCGGCAGCCCCGGTGCCCGGCCCCAGGGGGCTGCCAGCCTGGTGGAAGCCGGGGGACGAGGCGTAGGCTGAGCTCTGGGGCTTGCCGGGGACAAAATGGCTGTTGATCCCGTGGGGCTGGTGGGACGGGGAACCCTTGAGCGGCTCCGAGACGGCCGGGGGGAAGGTGAAGCGCATGGGGGGCTGGCTGCCCGGGAAGACGCTGGCGCCGGGGGAACGGGCGAAGGGGGGATGCTGCTGCTGCCCACCCGGCACCTTGGTGTGGGGCTCGCCCGCTGGGGTGGTCCCAAAACCCCCGCCGGCCGCGGGGCTGTGCGAGAGGGGCACCGACTTGAAGCCCGGCTCCGGCATTTGGGGCCGGGGCGGTTTGTGCAGGGGGGTGAAGGGGTCCCGGGATTGGGGCCGGGAGGGGGGCTGGGAGTAAGGGTCCGGGGACTGGAAGCGAGGGGTGACGGGCGACTGGCAGAAGGCTTCGTTGGAGAGCGGCCGGGGTGTGAGGGGGGACTGGGAGCTGGACTGGGACTGGGGGCTGGCGGGGACGCGGGAGAAGGGCTCGGAGGGCAGGGAGCGCGGCGGGAGGGCGCAGCAGGCCTCGGGAGGGGGCTGCGGCCGGGGGGTCAGCGGGGGCTGCGCGTAGGGGTCGGGGTAGGGCGACTGGCGGTAGAGGTCGGGGTGGTTGGGGGGCGAGGGGGCCAAGGGATGGGGGTCGGGGGGGCGGTGCCCCAGCCCCGGGCTCTGCGGCTCTACCTGAGAAACCCGCGGGGTCATGGGGGCTTTGAAGACGTCGGCCGCCTTCAGCTCCGCAGCGGAGAGGTGGGGGCCGCCCGGGGAGTCCCCATAGCCCATGGTGGGCGCGTAGCCGGGCGAGCAGACCCCCAGGCTCCCCCCTCCCTCTTCCTTCTTTACCTCCAGGCCTTTCTTCTGCTCCCCGAAAGGCAGGGGTGAGAGCAGGGCCTCGGGAGGGCGGGCGCTGGGGCTCCCCGGCACCGAGAGGTTGTCCAAGGAGGGGCACCGGGGCTTCAGGAAGGGGTCGGGGGTGCCGGGCTGGTGCCGAGGGGTACCGGGGGGCGTGGGGTGGAAGTCGGGGGGCTGGGAGCCGGGGAGAGTGCGGGGACCGGCGAGGGGCTGGCCGGGGAAGGGCTGGAAGGCAGCGCCCGCCGTGGGGCTCTGGCCCAGGGGCGAGGGGAAGCGGGGCTCCAGCGCATAGGCGGGCACCGCGCCGTAGGGGTCGTGCGAAGGCACTTGGGCAGGGGACTGGGGGGGGGAGCTTGAGGAAGAGCTCGCTGGGCGATTCCGGCCCCCCGGCGGCCCCCGAGGGGGGCTTCAGGAAGCCCTCGCCCGTGGCGGGTGGGCTGCCGATGTAGACGGGCTGTGTCCCCGGCGGCACCGGGATCCGCAGGTGCAGCGAGGGCCTCTCCGGCTTGCGCAGTCCCTCCCCTTTGGTCTGCTTGTTGATCTGGCTCTCGGCCTGCTGCAGAGAGAGCCCGGCCGTCAGGGCCGTGGGGACGCAGCACGCCGACCCTCCCTGCGGGCTGGGGAAGGGGCTAACGGGGCAGGAGGGGGGCGCCAGGTCCCCCCCCCCCCAAGGGCTAGGACAGGGCCGCCGGGCACCTCTCGCCCCAGCACGTACCTTCTGCACCTTGTTGATGCGATGAGCCGCCCGGTTATCTTTGGCCTTTTGCTAACGAAAACACGAAGGCAGCTGACTCGCAGCCCCGGGGAGCCCCCACGCCCCCCCACCCACCCCTTGGTCCCCCAGAACTCACCAAATAGGGGGCTTTGTCCGTGGCGGGGACCTTCCTCCAGAGCTTCATGATCTGCTTGCAGCGGCTCGACCAGTCTGGGAGTCCGGTAGCAGCAGAGGGCACGAGAGGAGGAGAAAGTCAGCGTTAGCCCGACGAGCCCACCCAGAACCCTGGGCTCCCCCTTATCCAGGCAGCAACTCCATCCGCCCTCCCCCTGGCCCCCAAAGCCCCTCCAGAGCCCTACCTGGATAATCCTGCTTGAGGTTGGGGAAGTTCATGTTGGCGTAGAGCACGGGGGAGATGGTGGAGAGCTCGCCGAGCTCCTCGTCCTTCTCCCAGCGCTGCAGGCTGCGCTGGTTGTAGGACAGCCCGTCGCCCTCGCCCTCCGTCGTGGGCGTCGTGGGGGTCGAGGGGGTGGTGGTGGCCGAGCTGCTGGCCCAGGGGCTCTCGGGTTCGCAGTGATCTGGGCTGAAGAAGCCGCTCCGCTCCCTGCAGGGAGGGGGGACGACGACAGGGCGTCACAGGCAGGCAGGGCACAGGGAGAAGGGGGCCCCTGGGCGGTCAGGTTCTGCTTGAGGAGCCAACCTCAGCCTCCCCCAGCCACCCACTCACCGGTTATCGAGGAACGGGGACTGGCAGACTCCCGAATACGACTCCAAGGAGACAGCTCCGGAGAGCGAGCCCAGAGAAACGCTCCCTGCAAGAGAAGGAGAGGGTCACACGGCGGGCAGAGCGCGGCCTCGAGCCCACTTGATCAGCCTTTAGCAGTGCAAGACCTCCCCCTCCCCATGCATCCCCCCCCCCAAAAAGCTTATGCGTCCCTTCCCAGAGCAGCGAGGAAGACCCCAGGAGCCTGAACCCTTGCTGGCCCACAGCCACTGCTCCCGTTCAAGGAACAAAGCGAGGAGGAAGACGCGGCACGGCAGCTTTCCCAAGGCAAAGGGAGGGAACTGCCCCCCTCCTGCACCCACCGGGACTTCCCCGGGGCTCGGGGCTCTGCTGCTTCCACCCACCCTGCCCCGGCAGCTGGAGGTCTCCCGGCAGGAACGGCCGCTGCGCCCGGCTGGGGTCCTGCCCCGCGCCCCCGGCCTCCATCCCCGCCGCCACGCAGTTCAGGGGCTGCTCCGCGCGCTCGGCCGAGCCCAGCACGTCCTTGAAGAGCTGCTGCACGTCCTTGCTCTCCATCTTGGGCAGCTCTGCGGGAGGACAAGGGGGAGCTGAGCCCCACCGCTGCGAGCTGGGGAAGGAAATGGAGGGGGCACCCCGGTCCCCTGCCCCTCCACCGGTGACCGGGGGGGTCCTCACCTTCCGTGGGGATCTTGTCAAGGTCGGAGCTCAGAGCGCCCTCCCCGGGGGTGGCCGGCTTCTCGGCGTCCCCGGGGTCTGGGGAGTTCTTGGGGTCGTCGGTCCCTGCAGGGAGCAGTGAGCCCGATGTTTTCGGCAGCCAGTCCTGGAACCTCCCCAGAACCCCCCCCCCCCACCACTGCAGCCCCCAGCCCCACAGGGCAGACAGCAGCCCCCAGACCTCCAGGGCACGCAGAGCGCTGCCCCACCCGGGGGCACTACTTTGTGCCCCGCCTAGAGCTCTAGGCCACCCCTCGAAGGCCTCGGGAGGCTCCTAACGAGCCTCAGGCAGGGGGGGGGGGGGGGGGGGGGGGGGGCAAGGGGGTCCCGGGGGGGTCCCAGGGCTCACCCAGGTCCTCAGCCTTTGCGTCGTCCTTGCCATCGTCATCGGGGGCTGTGGCACTGCCATCGGTGCTGTCGTCCCCTGCCAAGCACCAGGCTTCAGGAGGGCCGGGCTGCCTGGTAGGGACACCCCCCCGGTGTCCCCCGACCCCCCTGGTGTCCCCTAAGCCCCCCGACCCACACCTTATTGTCCCCCGACCCTCCTGGTGCCCCCTCAACCCACACCTCGCCATCCCCTGACCCCTCCCCGGTGCCTGCAGCGGGTCCCTGCACCCCAGTTACCCCCCCCATAACACCCCCACCACCGGGGCTGGGGTTCCTGCCGCTCCCTGCTCACCTCTGGGGTGCACAGGGGGATCCCTCCTGTCGGGGGGGGCTCCCTGCAGCGCCCCGGCCACACTGGGGTCCCCCTTGTGCCGGGGGGCGCCCTGGCCCAGGGAGGGGCGCGCGGCGCCGTCCCCCACGCCGCCCGCCGCCAGCAGCGCCTTCCTGCTCAGGTCCATCAGCGCCTTCCCGAAAAACGCCTCCTGATGAAGGAAGAGGAGGAGGAGGAGGAGGAGAAGTTGGTGCCACCAGGTCCCCTCTGCTAATCCCTCACCCCCACCCCACCCAGCACGGTGTCCTCCCCCCCCCCCCCCCAACTCCTTCGCCCCCGTCCCCTCGCCATCCCACCTGCAGGTATGGGGGGAACATGTCCTCCAGCTTGCTCTTCTTCCGCCCCCGCCGCTTCTTCTTCTCGTCCCCCTCTGCCGAGCCTGGATCCAGGCCGCCCTCGGCGGGGAGGTCCCCGGGAGTCCCTGCAAACGGCAGCCCCGTTAATTCCTCTCCACGAAGGAGCTGGGGGCTGCCCTCGTGCCGCAGGAAGGGCTCGGCTCTGTCCCCTGGGGACACCCAGGTGGGACAGGGACACGGGGAAGGGGCTCTGCGGGTCCCTACCGTCCTCCGGGTGCCCCTCGGCGCTCAGCCCCTCGCGCCCCACTTCAGCCAGCACCGCCGGGACCTTCTTCAGGCGGGTGTGGGACTTGCGCTGTCGCACCATGAAGCCGCCAATGCCTGGGGGGGGGGCAAAGCAGGAGGTGTGGGGAGGGGGGTCACGGCAGCTCCAGGGCAGCCCGGCCGCAGGGGTGGCGGCCACGGACAGCACTCACCCGGCCGGTAGGGCTTGCGCTTCCTCTTCTTGCACTCGTCCGGGTCCTCCAGCCCCTTCCCCGAGTCCACATCGGCCCCCACGTCCCGGTCGGGGCTGGCCAGCGCCTCCAGTTTGATTTCACACTCCATGTGCTCGACCCCCACTGCCAAAAGGGGAGCGGCGTCAGCAGGGCCCCACCAGCAGTCCCCTTCCAGGGCTCACTCCCTCCCCCCAAAAAAAAACTCACCTTCGGCCTTGAGCAGCTCGTCGGCGTCCAGGTCGCCGTCCTTCTTGTCATCGGGGCCCAGGGGGTCTCCCCCCTCCAGCCCCCCTTCCCCGTTCAGGGCGCCCAGGCGCGCCTTGCGCTGCCGCCGCTTGTGCAGGGGCGACATGGAGAGGTTGCGCAGCACCGCCATGCCCGTCTCCGTCAGCCACACGCCCTCGAAGCGGAAATACTGGGGCTCTGCGGGGACGGAACCGGGCACTGGGTGCGTGACCGGCGCCGGGAAGGTCCCCGGGGAACCGGCAGCACCGAGGGCGGCACCGCGCGTACCTGGCTCCTTGGCCTTCGCGGAGATCTCCGAGGGAGGCGCGGGCACTGCAGGGGGAAAGCAGGCACGGAGGTGAGGCCCCCAACGCCCACGGAGGCCCCCCAACGCCCACGGAGGCCCCCTCCCCGGGTGCTCACCGGCTGGTTTGACCACGTAGGGCTGGCAGGCGCTGCAGTCGAAGCCTTCATCTGCCGCCTGCTCCACCTCCTCCTCCGTGAAGAGGCTGTCGCACGCCGCGTGCAGCCACCTGCGGAGAGCGGGGGGACCCATCACGTGCCCCGGCCACCCCACAAAAACACCAGATCCGCAAAACCCCAAGCTGCCCCCGGCAGGAAGATCCTGAGCAGGGCCTGCCACCCCACGCGGAACCCAAAAACACCCCAAGAGCAGAAATCTTGGGGATGGGACCAAAATTGGGCAGAGGCGCGCGGAACCCAAGCCCCACCGCGAGCCCTCGGCGCGTGCGGCGACCGAGGGGGCTGCAGCCCACCCCCCAGCCCTGGGGCTCACCGATCGCAGTGCCGGCACTGGATGAGCAGGTCGTCCTCCACGTACTTCTCGCGGCAGAAGGGGCAGACGACGAGGCTGGCGCAGGGCGCGCAGTGCGTGTAGTTGTTCTGCCACTCGCAGTGGAAGCCGGGGGAAGCCGCCCCGCACTGCACGCAGCACACGCACCTGGGAGGGGGGGCAGAGGGCTCAGCGCTGACCCCTCACCGCCCCCCCTGAGGGTTCCCCTGGGACCCCCACGCACCACTTGCACTTCCAGCCCCCCTTGGGCACGGTCTGCAGCGGCGGGTCCAGGCAGTACGTGTGGTAGCTGATGTCGCAGTCGTCGCAGAGCAGGAGCCGGGAGGGGTCGGAGGCTTTGCCGCACACCTCGCAGACGATGCACTCCACGCAGCGCCAGCCCTTCAGCAGCATCACCTTCGTGATCTGGGGGCGGCAGGGGGGCCACGTGAGCCTTGGCACAGCCACGGGGGTCCCGGGGGGGGGGGTGGCACAGCCACAGGGGACGCCCCAAAGCACGGGGCAACACATCCACGTGGACGTGCCCAGCGCCGTCCCGTGCGCACGCCCCAAAAGCTCCCAGCCTGAGCCCCACAAGGGGGGCAGCCTGGCGTGGGGGGCGCAGCCTGGCACGGGGGGGCGCAGCCTTCCTCACCTTGCTGTTGACACAGTAGGGGTGGTAGCACTGGGAACACTGGGAGCAGGCCAGGAGGTGCCCCTCGGCCCCGCGCCCGAAGCTGCCGCACACCACGCACATGTCCTGGGGGAGAGGGGCCGTGAGAGGAGCCGGGGTGAGGGGGGGACACGGATGGGGGGGGGGGACGGGACAGGGACAGGCACTCGTCCCGCAGCGCCCCGGTTACCTGCATGAGCACAAACTTGTCGGTGTTGGAGAAGAGGACGACCGTGTTTTGCATCGTGTCGTCGTCGTCCTCGTCTTCCTCCTTGCTGGGCGAGCTCTCCACGTCGGCGAGCTGCGGGTAGAGCGGGGGGGCTCAGGGAAAGGGGCAAAGCGGGGGGCTCGGGGTCAGGGCCCCCCAGCTTTCCACGCGGCTTGGGGAGCGCTGGCCACAGCCTGGTGCTAAAACGGGGTCCGCAAGAACATCCGAGAGCAGCAGCCCCCTGCAAGCCAGCCCCTCCCCAGCAGCCAGCTCCACACCAACCCAACACCGGGGGGGTGAAGCCCCCAGCCCCGCAGCGCAGCCCCAGGCAGCCCCCCCAGGCCTTCCCCGGGACCCCTGCCCGCCCATCGGCCTGGGTTCCCGAAGCTTTCCAAGGGGTTGGGGTGCTGGGGATAGGGACGGAGGGGGACTCTCGGCTCTCGGCCCTGCCACCTAGCAGCTCGGGGACCCCCCCGGACCCCCCCCCCCTCTGCCCCAGCCCAGCCTTACTGCTAGGGTGTCAACAGACGAGGTGGTCGACTTCAGGCGCGCACGGCCCCGGCCCCGGCCCCCGTGGGACCCACCTCGGGGGCGCCTCCGCCCGGGGAAGCTGCTGCTGCGACCCTAGGGCCAAGGGGAGAGGGGGGGGGGGGGGTTACGGCAAGCGGGGGGCGCCCCGGCCAGACCCCCCCCCCCCCCCCACGAGCATCCCAGCTGGGGCAGAGGGGCTCAGCCCCCGTCCCACCCCATCGCGCGCACGCGGCCCTCGCCTACTCGGGGCAGCCCGGGGAAGGGGGGCACGGCTCCAGCGGGGTGGGTGGCGGGGTGTCATCCCCCCCCCCCCATACCTGCTTGACACGGGAGCGCCCCGGGGAGCTGCGCCGCCGGCTCTTGTCCCCGTCCCCTTTGGCGGCCGGCTCGAAGAGCAGCGAGTCGTCGGTCTCGGCGCCCAGCGGCAGCGACCCGGCGTCCTCCTTCTGCAGGCTGGCGTCGGCCGAGGCCAGCCCCAGCTCGAGGGACAGCGAGCCCCCGCCTTCGGGGTCCGGCGAGCCCAGCAGCGGCTCCGAGCCGGGGAAGCTGCTGCTCGTGTCCCCCTGGCTCAGGTTGGAGATCTCATTGAGGATATCGGGCCGGGGGCGCAGGGCGGGGGGCTCGGGGCCCCCCTCGTCGCCG
The DNA here is from genome assembly GCF_011077185.1 of Oxyura jamaicensis. NCBI lineage: Eukaryota > Metazoa > Chordata > Aves > Anseriformes > Anatidae > Oxyura > Oxyura jamaicensis. Next base: position 541,539 of record NC_048924.1, on the reverse strand, counting down.
CGTTCCAGCAGCTTCTCCCCAGCCGGGCACACTTCCATGGGGGTCTCGGGGCCCAACTCCTCCGGTTCCAGGAGCAGGGGGGACCCCTTGGATTCAGGGTCCCCCCCCGCCCGGCCTTCCTCCAGCCCGTCCTCCTCGCTCAGGGGTGGGGAGCTCCCGCTGGTGCCCTCCCGCTCCAGTCTCGGTGCTTCTTCTTCCTCTTCCTCCTCTTCCTCAGGCAGGCCCGGGAAGGGTCCTAGTTCTGGGGCCGGGCTGATGTGGGGGCCGTCTCCAGGGGGGCTGCTCGGTGAGCTCCCCTCACCACCGCCCGTCTCCATCTCCTCTTCCTCAGGGGGCTCAGCAGGGGCCGGGGTGCAGGTGGGGGAGCCCAGGGGGGGCGGCGGGGAGCCAGGGGGCTCCGTGTCCATGGCAGTGCCGGGGCTGCTGGGGGGCTCGGGCACCTCGTCCTCCTGGGCGTGGGGCGAGGGGTCTGGGGGGCGAGCGGGTGACACGGCACAGAGATCTGGGGGGGTACAGAGAAGGGGACAGTGACATAGCCTGCAGCAGAGACACCCCCCCCCCCCACGTGTCCCCAGACCCACCTGGGGGAGCAGGGGGCGGAGGTGCGGTCTCGGGGAGCAGCAAGGGCTCAGGCTCCAGCTCCATCTCCTCTTCGGAGGGCACCTCCGGGGCCAGGGCAGGCGCTTCCTCTGCCACTACCACCTCGGGGAGGAGACCTGCGGGATGGGGGGCAGGGGTGAGGGAGGGGGGCCACAGGGGTCCCCTCGCCCCCTGCACCCCCAGCGGGGCAGCAAAGCACACGAACGGGCAACGGGCTGAGGGAGAGACCCAGGTGTGAGACCCCCACGGGCATGGAAATCGGGATGGGCGCAGGGGTCCCCATTTACCTGGTGGCTTGGGGTCTTCCTCGGGGGACAGCTCGCTGGGGAGCGGCTCGGCGGGGCGTAGGTCTTCAGGGGGGGGTAGCTCATCGAGGGGAGGCTTGTCGGGGAGCAGCTCATCGAGGGCCGGTTCGTTAGGGGGCAGCTCATCAACGGGCTGCTCGCTGCGGGGCGGCTCGTCGGGGGGCTGCTCGTCGAGGGGCAGCTCATCGGGGGGCCGCTCGCTGGGGGGTCGCTTGTCCAGCGGTGGCTCCTCGGGGGGCAGCTCATCGACGGGCGGCTCGCCGGGGGGCCACCCCGTCGGGGGGCTGCTCAACGGGGGAAGGCTCGTCGAGGGGTGGCTCGTGGGGGGGCGATTTGTCCAGGGGCAGCTCGTTAGGGGGCGAGTTGTCCAGCGGAGGTTTGTCGAGGGGCAGCTCCTCCAGAGGTGGTACGGCGAGGGGCATCTGGGTGGGGGGCATCTCATCGGGGGGCGCCTCGTCAAGGGGCATCTCGTTGGGGGGCACTTCGTCAAGGGGCATCTCGGTGGGGGGCGCCTCGTCAAGGGGAGGTCTCTCGAGGGGCAGTTCGTCAGGCGGGGGCTCGTCGGGGGGCAGCACAGAAGGAGGCGGCTCCTCCGGGGGGTGCACGTCGATGGGCAGCTCATTGGGGGGAGACTTCTCGAGGGGCAGCTCTTCAGGGGGGGGCTTCTCAAGGGGCGGCGGCTCATCGGGGGGTGACTTCTCGAGGGGCAGCACTTCGGGGGGCACCTTCTCGAGGGGCGGCTCGTCGGGAGGCAGCTCGTCGGGGGGGCTCTTCTCAAGAGGTGGCTCATCGGGGGGCAGCTCAGCGGGGGGAGACTCGTCATGGCCTGGGGGTGCCACCTCAGGGTCCCCCCCGGGCTGCGGCTCCTCGTTGTTCCCCGCAGGCTCAGCCTCGGCCGGGGGCACGGGCACCTCCGCCAGCTCGCTGCGGTCGGGGGCCACCAACCTGGACAGGGGGGGGCACTCGGTGAGGGGAACGGGGCTGCAGCCACCCCTGAGCCCTCCCAGCCCAGCAGCTTCCCATTTTTTCCAAGGGGGGTGCCCAGCCACCCCGCATCCCCTCCCCCCTGCATCCCAACTCACGCCTGGGCCGCGGGGTCCGGTGGGGGGGCTTCTCCCTGCTCCCCGCAGGCTCCCTCCGCGCCGCGCCGCTGCTGGCAGCCCTCGCACACCGAGTAGCTCCGGTGCCACTGGCAGCCGGGGTCGAGCTCCGGCGGGCGCCGGCCACAGTCCGAGCACACCCTGCAGTTCTGGGGGGGGGGGGGGCAGAGGCGCATCAGAGCTGGGGCAGGCACCCCCACCCGGCGCTCCTCCAAGAAAGAGGGGCAAGGCGTGCCCCATCCCGGGGCGGGGGGGGTAGGGGGGACGCACCTTGCACTTCCAGGAGTCGGCAGGGACGCCCTCGATGGCCGGCTCCATGCAGAAGGTGTGGTAGCCCTTGTCGCACGCCTCGCACACCAGCATCATGGAATCCTCGCCGGGCTGCCTGCGGGGCACGGGATGGGGGTGAGAAAAAACGTGAGCGCCGTCCTCCTCCCGCCTGTGTGTGTCCGTCCCCCCCTCCCCGCCCCCCGGTGGCTCGCGGGGAGCCGGGCTCACCTGCAGGTTTGGCACACTTTGCACTCGGGGCACTGCCAGCCCGAGCGCGTGCGGGGCGTGAGCGCGATGTCCAGGCAGGCGCCGTGGTAGTGCTGCCCGCAGCTGGTGCAGAAGAGCAGGTCCCGCGCGTCGCCCAGCCCGTCGCACACCACGCACCGGGCGTCCTCTGCGTGGGGAGACGGGGGGGCGTCAGGACCCCCCGTTGCCGGCAAACCCCCTCCCCGCCACCCCCAGCCAGCCAGCCCCGAGGTCCGGTTCTGGTTCCGTGCCCCCTCGGGAGCAGGACCCAGCAGCCCGGCCCGCACGCACCCATCTGCGCCGCCTCGGCCACGTGCTCGGGACACAGGAGCCGCAAAGTCTTCATGGACTGGAAGGAGCCGCTGGCGGCGGCGCAGGGGAAGTGGTAGAGCCGGGGGCAGCCGGCCGCCCAGCACGGGATGGTGGCCCCCCTCCGTCGACAGTGTTCACATTTCTGGAAGGGGAGCAGCTCAACGGGGTCAGGGCTGGGGGTGGGGGACGCGCTGTGCCCCCCCCCTTAGCCCCTGTCCTCCTCCGGGAGCCGCTCACCTGTGAGATCCCTGAGAAAACAGCTCTGCCCACGCCAGCCAGCCCCGCTGCGGCACGCTCCACGCCGGCGGACCAGGCTGCGCACAAGCGGTGAACCCAGCAGTGCCCTGCGGGGAGGGGGCGTCATGGACCGGGACCCCACGGGATTGGGACCCCCACGGGGCCGGGGGACCCCCACTCACCCGTCGGCTCGAAGAGCTGCGCCGCAGACACTCGCTCGGAGAAGCCAACCTGCGCCAGGTCATCGCCCGCCGGCTCCAGCTCCCGGGGGGCTTCGTCGGGACCCTCGGGGGGTTGGAGCCCCCCCCAGGCGCTCGGACCAGTCGGGCTCCGGCTCGAAGCGCTGCAGCTCCCGCTGCCCGTGCAGGCTCCAGTCCCCACAGTTGCAGAGGGCGCAGCGGCGGGCTGGCGCGCTGCGAGGGGGCGGAGGGCGTCGGGGACGTGCGGAAGCCCCCCCCTCAACCCCCCCCAAAAGGCTCCACGCTGCCCCTGAGCCCCCCCCAAGTCCTCACCTGCCGGCCTGGGGAGATCCCCTCGTGTCCGCGCTCTCCAGCCCCGGCCCCGCGGAGGCTCCTTCGGGGGGTTTCAGGGGGTCCCCCTCGGCGCTGCCCATCTCCTCCGAGGGCGCGGCCGCGTCGGCTGCGGGGATCGCGGGGGTCAGCAGATGGAAAGGTCGAGCCCCCAACCCCGGGGGGGGGCTGGGTGGGTGGGGGGGGGGGGGGGGCCCCCCCCCCCCCCCCCCAAAGCAGCCTGCCCCACGCTCACCTGGCGCGTCCGCGTCCTTGTCCTCGCCGGGCGCTTTCTGTTCGTCCATCCTGCCTCCTGCGTCCCTCCGGAGAGGCGCGCGGCTGCAAGAGCGCGAGAGGCGTGAGCGGGGCCCTGGACCCCTTTGGGTGCCCCCCCC
>NC_048924.1:475083-492565 GCF_011077185.1 Oxyura jamaicensis | reverse complement strand
GGTGCCCCCCGGCCCCCTCCGGTGACCCTGGTGCTCCCTGGCCCGGTGTCCTCCGGCCCCCTCCCATTTTAATTTCACCCTCGGGCTCCTGGACCCGAGGTGTGCGGTAAGCAAAGGGGCGAAAGCTTCTCCCGGCATCACGGCACCGGCCTTGCCCCCGTGGCCTACGCCGGGGGAAGGTTTTCGCTGCTTGGAGTTGGGTTTCGAGAGCCGCCGTCTCCCGCTGCTGCGTCCTGCCTTCCTCCGCAGGACGTCGCCGTTTCTTCTCCTTTCCAGGCGCTTTTGGTCCCGAAGCGAGTCCCGAGCTAAAGGGGAAATGCTTCGTGGCCAAGCCGGCCCGGGTTGTTCAATGGTCCTGGGCATCGCCAAGCAGCAAGCTGGCACGGGCGGCCCCAAATAGCTGAAACGCCTCAAAAGGAGCCCGGGGCGAAGCCCTGCGGGCGGGTTTCCCTGCAGCCTGAGGGTGCTTTGCTACCTCCCGGGGCTCGCTGAGGCTTGGGGAGAAGGCGAGCGGGCCGAGCTCAGGGCCCCTGCGCGGAAAGCGGCAGCGCTTGGCCGGAGCGTTCCCCTCCCTCCTCGTGGCCACGGCGCTGCGTAAAGCACCCGAAACCCAACAGCAGCTCCCGGTGCCGGCTTCTTTGGCCACCGAGTACGGAAACGGCGCGTTTATCGTGGGCAGGCGCGCCGGGCGGGGTGCCCTGACGGCCTGGGAGCGGGTACGAGGGTGTTTTGTCACCCGAAGCGCCCGGCCCTGCTTCCTCGTGCTGCCCGAGGAACCCCAGTTAGCTGACGGAGCCGCGTGTCGGAGAGCAGCTAACGCTCGGCCGCGCTCCGCGTAAGGCGTTCGGCGAGGGAACGATAAGCGTGGGGGTTTAAGCAGAGCCTGGACAGCTAATTGTCTCTGAAGTTAAGCGCTGGGTTCATTCTGCTCTAAATAAGCGGCCTCAGGAAATACTAAAAAAATAAAACACAAAACCAAACCACCACGAAACCCCCGAGCCCCAGGGGCGGTATTAAGAAACTCCTTTTCAGCCCTAAAATGGTTCTTTGTATCGCGCGGCTTTACGATCCCCTCGTCGGTGGAGGCGGCTTCGGGAAGCTGCCGGGCCTGATTTGGGGAGGAAAAAGCCCAAGGAGCGGCCGTGTGGGGTTCGTTGTGTGCCGCTGGGCGCCGCGCAGCGCCCTCCTTCCTTTGGGCGCGGGGTGATAAAGCGGAGGAGCTGCTGAGCGGGAGAGGTGCGCGGGTGCGTTTTGGCCTCCCGCAAACTTAGCGGGAACGTGCTGAGGGGGAAACCCACAACGCCGAGTCTCGGGGTTCCGGTGCTGAGATGGTTCCCAGGTTTCTGGTGTAAACGTTGATTTTTTTTGGGGGGGGGGATGTGCTGAAAACCGAGCGGATTTCCCCCCTCGCGCCGCCGCCTTGTGGGGTTGCGGCGCCGTCCTCGGGGGTCCCTGAAAATGGATTTCTGTTTGGGAGCGACGCCACGGTACGAGCAGAGCCGCCGATGGTACTTAATGCGTTGTGCGCGCTCCCGGAGCCTCTTAACGAGCTTGATCGCCAGGATTAAAATAGCGTGGCGAGGGACTGCTTAGCTCGGGAGCCAATTAGCCCGAAGCTCCGCACAGCGCGAGCCGGCCGGAGCCGGGCACGAGGCGCGCGCTGGCGTCGGGTCCCAGGGCGGAGGGGCAGAGCCCTCCCGAGGAGCACCTTTCTCCCCCAGCACGCCGGATTTCTCGCCGAAACCACCTCGGAGCGGCTCGCAACGAACCCCGGCCGCGTTTCTCCCCGGCGGTTTAATTTCCTTTCCAACCGGGAGCGCGGCAAGTTGTCGGGAATAAGCCGGCTGCACGGAGCAGGAGCAGCGCGGGAAGCCGAGGCCGTGCTGTTCCGGAATCGTTTCTCCTTTGACAGCACGTCCACGTGCTGCCTCTGAAACCCGGAGGACGTTTCCTAACCCAGGTGGGACGCGCCGCTGCGTGCGTTTCCACCGCGACCCGGTCAGCTCGGCCAGGGGCCCGGCTGTGGAGGGGGTGGCGGCGCGCCGTGCCTTATTTTGCACCCCCCGCCCGTGCTTCCCTTTTGCCCTGCACGTCCGTTTCCTGCCGGCTTGGTGCTGCTCCTTCCCGTTCCTGCGGCCGTGCGCGGGGCCCGACGCGAGCCCGCTGTCGCCCTTGGCTGCGGGCTCGCCGGCTGCAGGGGCTTTGCGCGGGCTCGAGGTGACCCCTGCGGGCGTTCGGGCTCCGGATGAATCCTCGGCCTTAATCACATCACGGAGGAGCGAGGACGCGCCGTTAGATCCTCGCCAGATCTGTCCGAGGCTGTTTTGTTTCCCCAGCCCGCTGCTTCGCCCCTTTTGTGCGCGTCAGGGCTTAGTCGGGAGCTTGCCAAAGGCCGGTTCGGAAGCTGCCGGCTGCTGCTTGTTTTCCCCCCCCAAGACTTAATTACGGCTCCTTTTTCCCCTTTGCAGTGGGTAGAAGTGTATTTCCTGGGTGATAAGGCGGAGTCATTTCAGGCTGTCGGAGATCTCCTGAAAACTTCTTCTCTGGCAACTCTTTTTTTACAGCTGCTTTCAGACTTTGAATGACTGAAGCGTTCTCGGTTCTTTGCTTTCCAGGGCCGGGCGCGTCTGCGGGTGGCCGTCCCCTCCTTTTGGGAGCTGAGTTTGGGGGAGTTCACCTGTGGCACCGCACCATTTTCTCCGGGTGTTACCCTCCTGGGCCTCCAGCCTGCGCCGCCTTTCCCCGTGTCTTCTGGCACGGGATTTCAGGCGGTGTCAGAGCTGCCGTTTTGGTGTCCCGGGGCAGCAAACGAGCTGATGCCGTTTAACTCCCCGGGCTGGAGCAGGGAAAGAATTCTTCCGCCACCTTTTGCGCACCAGCAGCGAGCGTCTGCGCCTCTCCGTCCCGTGCGTAGCTTGCTGGGGTCGCTGGCTGGGAATAACCTGTGAGCTCCCGTGTGTTTAAGAAAGACTCCAGGTACACCAAAACTTCAATTCTTCAATCAAAATTGGCTCGTCAGGTCCCCGCCGGTGAGCCGTGGGGCGGTGTTGCTGACCCTGGTGTTTGTTGCGTGAGCGTCGCTGCGGGCTCGTAAACCGTGTCCTGGGGACGGCCCTAAAAAAATGATCCGGGGCGGGTGGGAGTTGAGCTGCTAATTATTTCTGGAGCCAATTAGGCGGGTGTTTCTCAGTGCTCCCGTCGCGTTCCCTGACAGTCCCACCAGCGGCGTACGAGGTCTCCCGACCGCTGGACGCTCTGTCCTCATCCGTGTGCACTTTGCAGCTTGGCACGGCCGGGCTGTGCCTTTTTCTCCCTGGCCACGAACGCGGCCGGGAGGCTTTGCGAGGAGGGGCTGCCTCCTTCCCGGGGCTGGGAAGCTCTCCATTGTTTCCTTGCCCCGTGCGCCCCGGTGTTCTTTGTTGAACCTCTCAGCCCCCTTGGCGTGCGCCTGCCCTCGCCGCTTCCCCCGGCTCCGCGAGCAGGGAGCGGGTGAAGATGGGCGCGCGGAACGCCGCGGCAGAGCCGTCCCCGCAGCGTGGCCCCCGCTCCGCTGAAACCAGCGGGGCAAACGCGGCGGCTCCGCCGTCCCCGGGGCGCTGCTCGTGTTCACGGGAGAGATCCGAGCCGGCCGTGGCGCCGAGCCTGGCATCCACGCTCCTGCTCCGCCTCGGCTCGCGGCCCTCCGTGGGCGCGCTGTTTGTGCGGTGGGGTCCCCCCCCCAACCCTCCCTGGCTGCCAGGCTTGCGCGGCGTCCTGGGGTGCTGCGGGAGCTCGGAGTTCAGCCTGCTGAAACCCTGCCGAGTCTGCAGGGAGCTCGGCGCTTTGCGGTTGATGTTGCTTTTTCCTGGCTAGCTCTTCCGCAGCGCCTGATACAAAACACACGTTTGCCTCTGAAAAAGCAGCAGCAGGATGATTTTGACAAGCCGAGCGGCTGGGGTACGCCTTTGGCTGGTTCGGCAGCAATTTCTTACTTCCTCTCTTGTTTTTTTTGTCCTCCTTTCCTACTCAGAACCCGAGAAGACCGACACCAAGGGCTGCAGTCGGGCGTCGTGACAAGAAGCTGCTTTTCAGAGGAAGGAGCCGTGGTGCTCTGCTGGCCTGTCAGCACGATTCTGACAACTCCAGACCCCGATTGCCCTCGCAGCTGGGATTTTGCCGTCCCAAACCAGATCCCTGCCGCTTCCCGCGCTGAAACGAGGCGGCGCGTGAATTGCAACTGCCAGCGCCGGTACTCGAGGGCGAGGACTCTTTCTTTTTTTTCTTCTTTCCCCCCCTCCTGTGTAGCTGGACGTTAGAGCAAACACGCCGAGATGTCTAAAAAGCAAAATCCAAAAGGTAAGATGCGTGCGGCCGCGGTGCAATCAAACGTCAATACACAGCACGATTGATTGCAGAGCTATCAATTAGGGAAGGGGTTAATTGCTCGTGCAACGCTCCTTTCCGGGCTGCGAATGTCACTTGACAGCTTATTGTCACCGTCTCGGTGACACGGTACAACCTGTTGGGTTTGGTGACATTTCTAGCAGCGTTTCAGTTGTCCAGCTGGACAGTTCTGATTCCGTCAGCGGCTCCGTAACGTTCACGTTGCCGCGCTTCCGCTGTCAGAAAGCGGGAGAAAAAGATGCTCCGCGGCCGAAGAGTTGCGGAGCCAAACTTAATATTTTTCTCCCCTCCTCCCTGGGGTCCCCAGCGGTGGCGGTGCGAGGCTTCCCCTCTCCGGCTACGGTGTTGCCGGGGGGCCCTCGACTGTGCCAGGAACCTGGGTAAGAAGCAGGGGACACGATTCCAGCCAGAGTGATTCCGTCCGCCCCTCGGAGGTGGGCGCGGAAGGGCAGCGAGCGCGTTTCCGAGGAGCTTTGTCCTCAGCGGCCTTCCTTTGCCGCTGGCACGTTAAGCGGCGAAGCCGCGCTCGCCTCGAGGAGCTTATTCCAGCGAGGGATCTCAGCTGCCACACGTGAAGCGTTAATTCCAGAGCGTGCGGGGAGGGGGGCGGGGAGGGGTGGAGGGGTTACGAGTTTCTTTTTTATTCGAGCCGACTGCTAATTAATAATTTAAGGCGCACGGGTTTGACAATTCATGTCCTCCGCCTCAAGAGAGGAGCTTTTGTTCTCTCTAGATTTCTTTTCTCCGAGCAGCTTTGGCGTAGAAGTGGTGGCTACCTGAGGAGCCCTGCTGTCCTCTGACAGCTAGACCCGGGCATGATTTGAAGCAATTAGCAGCAGTTATGGAAATGACTGCACAGGGTAATTCTCGAACGGTTTTTAAAATGCCGTGGCCGTGCTTTTTGGAAGCTTCGGCACAAGTCACAACGAAATGAAGCCTTTTTCCCGGCTGCTGGACGTGGAGCCCGGCAGCTGCTGGTGCTGAGCACGCGGGGAGAGAAAAACGCGCCTTGGCGGGCGGAGAGGGCTCTGGGAGGCTGCTGGGGAGGGACAGGGAGAGCTGCTGCCGCGTCGGGCCTGGCTTTTGGGTGCTCCTTCGCCGCTCACGGTGTCAGCGTGGTGCAGGGGTGTTTCCCAGCCCTCCGGGAGGGACTGGGCTTGACCGGGTGAGGAACGCCTCTTCGGCTTCTGTTTTTTTTTCTGAAGGCGAAGCAAAAGCCTTGTGCTGCGTGACGGAGGGCCAGAGAGAGGCGTTGAGAGGTGCAGACCGAGGGAGAGCCGTGCTAAATAACGCAGCATCAGGAGCCCACCTGCTGCTGCTGCTTAGAAGAGCCCCGGATCTTTGTGAACATCTCAACTCATCAGAAGGGAAAGCGGTTCAATCTGCAGACCAGGCGTGTCGTCAGCCCCGCGCGCGCACCTCTGTGTAGCTCTGCCCCCCTGGGCTGTGCCGGATGGCTCCTTTCAGCCCTCAGCCACTCGGTAAGGGGTGGTTTAGAAATCCAGAGGGCAGGTAGTCCCCCGTGATGCCAGAGCAAATATTCTTCCGGAGTCTAGAAGCTTTGTTGGCTTACCGCTGTCGGAGCCATCCTCGGTTCCCAGAGCTTCTCTTCCTCCCCCCCCCCAGTGCCAAGCGAGCGCGTTCCCTCTCATCCCCCTTCCGACTCGATTAATTGATTTGAGTGAAAGCAGCACCAGGCTCGGGAATGACTGCTGACCCCGGGATACAAAGCAATCACATAAATCTCGTTTCCGGACATCAGCCCGCAGCTGTAGGCGTGCCGGGTGCCTGAACCGAACGGCGCTCGGGCTCCTGCTCATCTGGATGCATCACGGAGCCGTTTCCATGGATGAGAAATTGCCCTGCGTGAGTTTTGGAAAGGGGAAAGGTCTCTGGTATCAGTCGCCGGCGAGGGAGGGTTTCAGCGGGGAGCCTGCACAGCGGAGCGAGAAGTTTCCTTTTAATCTCCCCCTTTGTTTACCAGCGCGGCGCTCGAGGAGGAGAAGCTGTTTGGCGGAAGCCGGCTGCGCGCCGTTTGCTCAGCCCGTGCCTGGAGGACTCTGTGGGAGAACCCACGGAGCCGGAGATGGCCCCGCGCCGCTTGGGGTCATGCAGGGAACACGCGGAGCCGAACGTGGAGCGCGTTCTGTAACCCGAGAAATCCGATCCCAGCTTGTGAGGGGCTGATGCCGGGAGCCGGCGGGGGCTCTGGCTGCATCCCTCCGTCTCCAGGTCCAATTTGATTTTCCATCCCCGGCGTGCGGACGGGAGCCAGGTGGGGCAGGGCAATGCCGGGAGGCTCAGCGCCGTGGCTCCGTCCTGCTTTGCCACCTCTGCTCCCCACAACTGCCTGTGCTTGCCTTGCCTTACTGCTCCTGTGCTGAAACAGAGGCGCTGCCTGGCCTCGTGCTCGGAGAGCTGCCCCACGGCGAGTTCAGCCTATTGCAGGCGAGCTTTGCTTTAATTGCTTGCTCCATTTTCCCCCTCTTCCAAGCCATCGGGCGCCTGTGGCCCTGCGCGTGGGATGCAGCCTGCGTTGGCGCCTCGTGTCTGTCCTGCTTCTGCTGGGCTCGGACCTCTGGCAGCCTCAACCTGCTCACCTCAGGGGGAGATCTCGGGGTTGCAGGTCCCCCCTGTGGCCCCGTGCATCTTTTTTTTTCTGAACTGAAACCTGGTTGGAACCGTTCGCTTTCCTGTGTCAGGTTTGGACTTCAAAGGCTGCGTGCCGTGCTTGGGCCCTTCAGATCCATCTGAAAAAATACGCGGGGTTCCTTGCCTAGCAAAACCCTGTCGCGCAGCTGCCACCTCCTTGGGCGCTGAAATAGCTTCCGCGGCAGCTGATGGAGGCACCGAGCCCTGGTTTTTGAATGGGCCCCGGCAGCGAGCGATGACGGAGGTTGAGCAAGGGGAGCTCATCGGCCGAGTGCAGCCCCTTGGGTAGCTTCGTGTGTTTTGGTGGCAGGGAAGGCTCGCGGGTGCGCATGGTGTTGGTGGTGTTCGTTCTCCTGGATCATAAGGACAGGCAGAGGTAGCTGTCAAGTCCTGCAGGAGACCTCGTTTTCCTTTTGTTCCGCGTCCCTGTAAGCCACGGCGTTAATTTCTGCTCGGCAGGTGCTGGTGCGCTCTCAGTTTTGCTAAATCACGGCGGTGGTTCAGAATATTTTTTTCCGACGTCGATGAAACGGCGGCAGCAGCACGGAGGGATCCCCAGGAGACCTGCGGGTGTTGATTCCCCCCCCCCCCCCGGGTTAGTACTTACTGCCCTCAAATTCACGGGGAGGGGGCTTAGCGTTGGCACTGCTGCCGCCTGTTAGCAGGAGCTGCTCCACGCAAACAAATCGTGGGGCGCGGTGACGGCATTGGTAAGGCGAACGGGACGCTGCGGGCGGTCAAACGTGAGCTGTGGTGCTCCAAGCGCAACGCCTGGGGCCTGGGAGCAGCGGAACCACAAACAGCTCCCACGGAGGCGATCTTTTATGCAGCGCTTCTTGCGGAAGTCCTGATTTACCCGTGGTCCTGGGTCCTTCCGCCTGCGGTTACACCTGAAAGAGGGAGTGAAGGCGTTCTGCCTCTCCCTGACCAGGAGGATGCGTTAATTCCTGTCCTGTCCCCCCTCACCCCCCCCCGCAGCACTGGGCACAGCCGTCTCACAGTCCCTGCGGTCGGAGCGGAGCTGCTTGGCGCGGGCAGCGCCGTGCCTTCGTGTTCCGTGTCAGCGCCGTGCCCGGTAGAGCCGGCGTGGCCACCGCCGACCCGAGAAGCCGCAGCCCCCGTAAATGTTTCCCAGTTTAACCGAATCTCGGCTGCGCTCCAGGCAGCGATGCCGAGGCTCCGTGAGCCCGGCAGCGCTCAGAGCGGGGCTTTCGGTGCTGCCGTAGCGAGGAGGCATCGGGGGTCACCGCGCTTGGCGAGTGTCTGCCCCAGGCTGTTCCGATAGCTGGCTGCCACGAAGCTGAGCGCGCGTTTGTGAGGTTGTCGTTCTGATTCTTGCACGTGCTTCGTACAGGAAGGACTAATTAGGGGAGTTACAGGAGGAGCAGGCTGAAATAAGCCGGCGGCGCGATATTCGGTAGGGTGGATTCTTCCTGGTACCCTCGGTGTTTATATTGAGGAGAGAAACAATTAGCCCGATAAATGGCAACGAAATACAACAGCCAAAGATCTGGGATGAACGACCTCTTGCCACCCCGTCCTCCTGGAGGATACAGCTGGGAACCCAGAAGCGATGAAGGCCGTTAGCGTCGCCTCCGGGGTTTATCGCATCAAATCACCGGGGCAGCACCGCGTGGTGCCGGCTTCGCTGAGCGCAGCTCGGCCCGCGCGGCCGAGTGCCTCGTCATGTCAGGAACGTCGGGCACAGTCAGAGCCCTGGCAGCACGGGGGGGGGCTTTCTGTCCCCGCTCAGATGTTAATTCCCCAAATCCCGGAGTCACCGGTGGCAGCCAGGCTCGCGTCCGCGAGGACGTGAGCGCTTTAAATTCCGCCCGCTCTTGCAAGGAGCCGCTACCACGAGAGACCCGAGCGCCAGCAGCCCTTTTAACGATGCCTGGGAGCGCTCCTGGGCAATATCAAATGTATCCCGCGTAGTCTCCGTTGCATCATTTTTGCATGATAACCGTTTTAACACCAGGAGGACTCGGGCCGTGGCGGAGCGACGGGGAGCTGGAGAGGCAGCTGGGAGCGCGACGCTGACAGGTCCGGTGCCCTGTAAGACCAAGCGCGAGTAGAGCTGTGGGAGGGGTGGGATGGAGCGGCTGAGAATGTGCTGCACGGGGGAGCCAAACTTCATCTTCCCTGGCACCTGGGTCCTCGGTGGCCGCTCTGCGAGGAGAACTCTGGAAAAAAAAAGATTGCAAATTCTCACTCAGCGATGGGCATCTGAAGGCCATTTACAAGATTAAGCTGCGAAGTTGGGAGCTCAAACTTCGGTGAGCTCCGGGAACTTGAGAAAATCTTGCTCGTGGGGCTGCAACGGGTAAGGATGGAGCGGGGAAGAATTTAACCATTCATCTGTAGCCTTAATAAGAGCCTGACCTTTCCATCATGTTCACAATTCTGTCACTGTATTTGGAGGCATCGCAGTTTAAATGCTACATCAATGTCTGGGAACCGCGGAAGTCAATGGTGTGTCTCAACGCCGCGTACGAGTTATTTAGAGGAGGTGAGGGAAGGAACGTGAATCAGCAGCTGGGAATAGCGGCTGGGCTACAGCACAGGGCAGTGACCGGGCAGGCTGCCCTGTCCCCGCCGGTGGCCGTGTCCCCGGGCAGTCCCCGGAGCTGCCAAGCGGTGGCACCTGCAGGAACCTGGCTGAGGAGCTCGGCGGGAGGACCCCTGGCCTTGTGCTCGTGGCTCGAGCTGGTGCCCTCGTAGGAAATCTGCCCTCGGTGCTGCGCGTGCACGGGAAGTCCCTGGAAAGGGCTTTAGGGGCTCGGAGCAGGAGGTGAGGGTGCTGGGGTGCCCGCCCGCGACCTGCTTTGTCCCTTTTCTGCAGCAAACCTGAAATCTGGGCTGCGCGGACCTTTGGCAGCAAGATCAAGCGTGGGGCTGTGATTCCAGCCCCTCGTGGCAATCTCTCGCGGCGGGGCCCGCGGATTTCTGCGACCTTTGCTCGCTGACAGGGAGCAGACCCGTTGGCGATGGCTGTCTCAGTTATGGGTCTCTTTTGGAAAATAAGCATTACCTTGGAGATGGGAGCTGGCGGGGAGCGCAAGCTGCTGAATCTTTCAAGCCATTTATCAGGCTGCTTGCCATTTGTATCTCCAGGTGGAGGAAATTGGTGAGCGCGCTGCTCGAAGGCGCTCGCGCTGAGGCTGTCATTAACTCTCTATCACTGGGCTCAGTAAAAGATTAATACAGGAACGGGAGGGTGGAACCCGTCGGCTCAGAGAGGTTCTGTTGCGGGCCAGCCCTGCTGGGGCTTGCGTTTGTTGGTTCGCGGCTCTGATCCGTGGGTGGCTTCAGGGTTTTATTGGCTTCTTGAGGTCAGCGGGGCGTTGGCACGCTGGGTTCAGCCGGGACTAGTTCGCAGCACCCCAGCTGGCGAAACGGAACCTGGTCCTTGAGCGAGGCTGGGACGGCACGGCTGGTTACCCTCCGGTAATGGGATCGGCCCGCGGACGCCGTGCGTTTGTAGGATTTCGGTGTCCTCCTTGGCAAGGCAGCCAGCCGGGGCTGACCTGGCTTCATCTCCCTCCCAACGCCTCCTGGTGCCTGTTGTTCAGAAGACAGCCTCCCTCTCCTTTGTCTTCACAGATCCGTCTGGGTTTATTTTTGATGTGCAGTCCAACACTGTGATGGCCCAAGGAGGAACCTTTGAAAACATGAAGGAGAAGGTAAATGTGTCTTCTGAGACTTTAACTCGCCGCGTGCTGTGGAAGAGCTCGTGAACGCTGTATCTTCATCTGCTCTGGGAGGTGAAGGATGTTTCTGTCTGGGAGCTAACTGCAGTTCTGTCAAAAGCAAAATTTTATTCAGGCTAAATCGTCCCGGCACATTAAAGTTTTATAAGGAAGTCATCAGTTAAGGGTCGCAGGCCGCTTGCGGAAGCGTTGCTGTAGGCACGAGGCGGGGGAAAGCGGATGGTTTACGTGTCGCCTCTTTCCCTCCCTCTAGATCAGCGCGGTGCGTGCCATCGTCCCCAACAGGAGCAACAACGAGATCGTCCTCGTGCTGCAGCACTTCGACAACTGCGTGGACAGAACGGTGCAGGCCTTCATGGAAGGTAACCGCAGCGGGTTTCTTGGCTGGGTTTGTGGCCTTGTGACTCGGACCTGCCCTGTCTGGGGACCTTTTTGGGAAGCTCGTGCCCTGTCTGTGGACCTTTTTTGGGTGCTCGTGCAGCTGGGGCTGTGTGTAAGTGCCCCGGCCGGCAGGGAGCTCTCAGAGCTTCCCAGCACTCCCAATTACAGGCTCCGCACACAAGGCGAGCGGCAGCCTGTTCTCTTCCCAATTTCTGGGGGTATTTTTCCATCCGGGGGTCAAGGCAGAGAGAAGTACTCAGTAGCTTGTTAGATAATGGGTGTTAGGTACACGGAAACTCTTGCTCATGTGTGCAAAACCAGGTGTGTCTCCAGCTTCCGTAGCTGCTGTCTGTACTTTGTGCTGGGTTAGATGGGTTTCCTGACCCTGCCGGTGATGCTGCCCATCGCTTTGCTGCTCTCGTTGCTGTGCTGACCATCGCAGACAGCCGCGCTTTGCCCCTGGCCCACGGAACGCGTGGCGGCTTTGGGCATCCTGAGCCAGGGTCCGTGGCAGAGAAAGCCAGCGGGTGTCTGACCCTGAGCTCAGAACGTGCTCCGGCAGGGCTCTGAACACCCAAAGCTGTGCTGCGCCACGGCTGAGGCGAGGATGTTTGTCTGGAAACAGCCGGCCCTGTGTTCTAAGGGTGTAGTCCTGTTCGGGCCAGAGCAAAAACGAAACCGATCCTTTTGTTACGTCAGCTGAGAGAACTGAAACTGCTGGGCGTAGGAAGTGGCGCCAGGTGTGGAGGTGCTTCCACGTGAAAGAGCTGGAAGCAGGTGCCTTGTCCACTGCTCACCTCTGTGTTTTGTTTTAGGGAATGCCAGTGAAGTACTGAAAGAATGGACTGTAACAGGCAAAAAAAAGGTAATGCCTTTCAATATACTTTACGAAGGTATTTATCTCCTCTTCTCTTTTTTTTTTGAGGATGAGGGAGAGCATAAATTCAGACTGCAGAGAACGGTAGGCATTCCTCATAATTTCAGTGAGAAAAGAAAGCAAAGAGCGAACGCGTGTATTGATGGTAGCAGAGCAGGCTCCCCGAGACGATCGCTAGGTTATCAGGTGCCTCGCTATTCAGGGCGATGATTTACACGGTCACTTCAGTGCAAGTTGTAAACATCATCGTCTCACCGCATTTGCATTCAATTTAGTTGTCAGGCACACGGTGGTGGGTGCAGCAGCGGAAAAAAAGGCTTCCAGACGTAGTGCCCTAGCGATAGCTTTTATTCTGCTGACCCTCCACAGGACCCCTAATCCGCGCTCCCAGCCCCGCGCTGAAGTAAATCTTTCTCAGGTCCCTTTATTTCAACAGAGCTCTGTAATTCACTGTTCGGATAGTCGTGCAGTTCCATTTTTCATCGGTAACCTTTGGAGCTGAACAGTTGCATTTAATGCTGAGGTCTGTGGAAGTATATTTCTGTGTCATGAAGCTTCCTCGCCTGTTCTGCCTAGTTCTGTGCTCAGAGCCCTGTGAAACGGTTAAATAAAGGTTTGCAGAGTTCCAGGACTTGATATTATAATGTCTAAATCCACCAGGGCAAGAATAAAATCATAATTATTCAGAAGGGCTCCTTTGAATTCTTGAAAAGCACCAGAATGAAACAGGGAGTAAAAACTGCGACTGAACAGCCACGTGCTGGGAAACGAGGGAATTTTTGTCAGAGCGAGGTCTGGAATAAAAGAAAGTTCTGCCTGGCTGCCGCAGAAAGCCCTGGGAGCTCCCCCCGAGCGGCGCGGGGCTGCTGCGGGTTGCGGCCCCAAAGCTCTCCCGCTGCCCCTCGGTTACGCAGCCTTGGTCTCGTTGGCGCGCCGCCAGAGAGGGCAGATAACGCGTTCGTGTCGCATTAATGCCCCCGTATCTGTCCTCATTGTGGAATAAATCCCTCCGACTGTTAATAGGATCAACAGCCAGGCTGGCTGAAAAAGCACTTAATTCAGCTACTTTCAGCCAGTAAGCATAAGCTTAATTTTCCCTTTAGGAATTAAGCTTACTGTTTTCTACCCCCCCCTCTTTGTGGCGCGGGTGCCTAATCCTCAGAACAAGAAGAAGAAAACCAAACCGAAACCGCAAGCCGAGTCGAGCCCTGGCCTCGCAGACCCCGGGAAATTGGTGCCCACTGAAGAGGAGCCGTCGGCGGACTCGGAGCAGGGTGGAATTAACGGTTACCATGTGAACGGCTGCGCCCACGACACCGAGTCCGTGGACTCGCTCAGCGAAGGTCTGGATGCGCTTTCAATTGATGCCAGGGAGCTAGAGGATTGCGAGCCTGCCGCGCCAGCCATGCCTGATAGAACAGGTTAGTCTCTGTAGGGTGTCGCAGGAGACGGGCACCGAGCGTTTAAAGAGCAGAGCGCTGCCTCTTGCCTTTTGGGTTCCTTTGTTTCGGGTCAGCCCTGGGTACCGAGCTCTTTGGGCGGCTCTTCAGGAGCGAGCAGCTCGCCTTGATTTCTGCTCGTTGTCGTAAAGAGGCGGTCAGGGCTCTGCTGTCCTCCTCGCGTTCCCCTGTAAACGAGTGTGCTTTTCTACAGCAGTGCCTGAGCTAGAGAATGGAATAGCAGGCTTTGACACAAAATCGCTCACCATGCATCCTTCCCAGAGCCCTTCATCTCTTAGACAGCGGCCTGAGCAGAGGAGCGCTAACAGGTCTCTGTCCAGATCCACGGCGAGCAACTCGGCTCCTGCCTGCCTGCCCGGAGCGCGGCTGGACGACGTTCCCGTATCGCCCGCCAACAAGAAGCTCGGTAAGGCCCTGGGGGGCTGCGCCCGCTCCGGTGCCGCGGCAGGTTGCTGCTGGCCGAATTCTCGCCTCCTCTTCCGCCGTGTCGCTGGCAGCCAGCGGGGAGGCGTGCTGGACTTTGATTTTAATGCGAGCTAACATACCTCTTATTATCTGGCCGCTAACTCGCGCTCTTCTCCTCTTCTCCCCTACGCACAGTGGGGAATCGTGACAGCAGTTTAGATGTAGTGCCCGGAGCAGCAGCCCCATGTGTGTGAGAAGCAGGGGAGGAGGCGGCCAGTCGCGCTGCATACGTTTAGCCCATTCTTCTGCGTGCTCCCTCACCGAGCCTTTAGCTCGTTTCTCATCTTCTGTGAGAATCTGTTGAAAGGCCAGAAGTTTGGTCCAGCCCTGTTACAAGAAGTGACAGCCTCCTGCCACCACGTTATTTTTTTCTTTTGAGTGCTTCTCTCCACAGCTGAGTTCTTACAATAACAAGGGGGGACAGGAAGGACCTCAGAGACCCCCGGCTGTGATCGCAGTCGTTATACTTAGCGCGGTGGCGGTGCTTCACCTTGGTGCCGCACGCCAAAGCTGTAACGAGCAGTTGTTAACGGAGCTTGGCAGGGGGCAACCGCGCTCCGGCAAGCTGCGGAGGGCTCGGGCAAGGTGCTGCGCCCTGATGGCGAGCTGGGATGCAGAGACTAACCCTGGCAGCAGAGCGCCAATCCTCTCATCTCCTGGGCTGAGGAAATAACCTGTACAGGTTTAATTTTAGCTCCCGAGATACTTCTCTTCCCCGAGCGAGCAGCCGTTTCGTATCGCTCAGTGATGCCGTGTGCCGGTCTTGGGAGCGGAATTCGCTTCCCTTGCTTCCTGTCCCTACCACACCTGAGAAAAATCTCAATTTTTTTCAGACAGGATCTTCTGTGAACTATTTTAGTCACGATTGCAATGGCGGGCGTCCTGCGAGCAGGAGCGCGCAGCAAAAGTTTATCATAACCTTACATTCCCCGTTACCCAACACCCGATTCCTCATGGCCGAGTACTACAGGTTCACAACCTACTCTGCGCTTCCATGCCGTACATGTACATTTTTATTTGACCAACCCGTTAATTTCTCCTTTTCCTTTTACTTTTTCCTCCTCCTCTCGTGACTAGAGGGCCCGTGGTTTTTGTTTTCACTGATTTCGTGCTGCTCATCCTGTTGTTCTTAGCTGTCCTCCTTATTTTGGGACAGTGGGACCTTCCCCTTATCTGCTGAACATAACTCCCCACTGCTCTGCCACACAATCACTGTTGGATACGCAAGGTTAGTGGAATTTTCCACTGCAAAAACACCTTCTATTGCAAAACCACAACTTTGTGTTTCTCACACGCAGAAGCGACTCGGAGATGCTTTAAGTGCGGCGATAGGACAAGGAGTAATGGCTTTAAATCAAAAGAGGGTAGGCTCAGGTTAGGTATAAGGAGGAAATTCTGTGATTCTTGTCATGTATTTGAAAATGATGAGGGACATCTCTGCCCGTAGAAGGAAATTCCACAAGCTCTGGAAAATCTTTACCCAGTAGGAAAATCCCTAGGGCTGCCCCAGCTGAGCCTAGTGCCTTTGTGCCGGGGAAGGACATTTTTAAAACCAAGCAGTGCACGGCGTTAAAACAAGAGGGAAAGCCATCTCCTGATTTATCCCTGGTGGGAGGATTTAGCAGGATGATTGACACGGCTGCTTGAGCTCTCTCTGTCTCTCGGTAGGTTCTAATATTGAAAAATCAGTGAAGGATCTCCAGCGCTGCACCGTTTCACTGGCTCGGTACCGGGTTGTGGTGAAAGAGGAAATGGATGCTTCCATTAAGAAGATGAAGCAGGTCTTTGCTGAACTGCAGAGTAGGTAAGTAAAATGTAGGAACGGGTCCAGATGTTGAGGATGAAGATCAATGAGTTTGGAATAAGACTTCAGCTTTCCAGGCAGCCTAATGGCATGCTGGTGTTGGCCCTGCCGGCCGAGCGCCGTTCTTCAGCGTCTGAGAGCTCAGCACGTTGTAAAGAATAAGCTGGAGGCTAAAGTCCTGTGCTCTGCAATTTTCAGAAGCCTTCTTTGCAGGCAGCTTTGCCGGGGCTGTGTTGGAGCTGTCATCCCCCTCATGCAGCGAGAGGTTAAAAAACCTTCGAGGCTTCGGTGTGTCCGTCCGGGTCTGTGACGATCTTTGGCGCCGCTTTTGTACGGGAGTGAACCTGGCACCATAAAGCCATTTTAGACACGGATAAGACAAGGAACTCTGCAGATAACCACTGTCTGCTAGGTGCTGGAAGGAGAGGTGTTGGGAGCAAAGAGTGCAGCAGTTTGCGTCTTTTCAAAGCAAACATTTCTGTTTGACGTCTTCAAGTCAGGGTTCAATATAACATGGAAGAGCAGGATCCTTCCGAAGGCTTAAATACACACGGAGGATCATTCTGTAGAGCACTGCTCCTCCTTTTTGAAACCAAGCTTTTAATACTGGGCATGATGTTCCCTGCGCGTGTAATCAGGTCTTTTTAATGAACGTTTTCATTGTTTTGGGTAAGTGCTTTAGGATGATATTCCAAAAGTCCTAACGTCAGATGCACTTGCTGTCCTGGCTGAGTCTATTAGGGAGAAGTCATTCTTGGTTACACAAACACGATTGCTTTTGGTAGAGAAATATTCATCAGAAACTGCACAGGGAGTTCTCCTTGCCTGAAGTGAGTAATATTTGACAAGGAACTAAAATGCTGCGATCACGCCGAAGGATTCAAGTAGAGACTTGGCAGACGTGCAAACCCGTGTCAAAAGCGATCTGTGTCTGTAAACTCTGTGGCCTCAGAGGCAAGAGTATTTAGTGGTAGGGATGTAAAGAATTCTGAAGCCCTTTGGCGAACTTGGTTGTTCAGCCTGGGCTTTTTTTCCTCGTGCCTGTACTTGTGTTGAACTTTGCTACCAGGAAGTGCTCTCCTGGAGCGGAATGCTGCCCTGCATTTAAATTCAGCGTGTGCTAAAAATAGTGACAGAGAGTGTTTCTGGAAGACTTTTGAACTCAACAAAAGAGGCTAGAGCGAGAGGGAGAGGCGGGGTTGGTGGGGTCTGCGTGCCCTCACCCGTGTTTCGATGCTTTCTAACATTTGTGGTCTCAGAACCGACTTGGACGAGGAGCTCCCGGCCCCTCTCGTGTTCAGGAAAAGCTGTAGCAGGAGGGGATTTTCCCTGCTGATGGCTGAGAGATTTGTGGCCCTAACTCAGGTGTGTTCATGTTCATATCAGACCCTGCTTTGTTAGTGGCTACCGAGTCACGACTGAGGCAGATTCAATATTACCACCGCACGCGGTGGGTTTTGTTAGGTTTTGTCTGCCTCCCTACCTCACAACGTCTCTAAAAACCTCCCTTGCTTCGGAAAATGTCATTCCTCTGGTTACCGTGCCCGGGTCTGTATAAGCAATCCCTCGCCCTTTGGCTTTGCGTTATCACCTCTAGAAGGCTTGCTTCACGTTCCGCGAGGTTAAAGACCCAAGTCCAGTCCCGCGGCGCTGCCCCGATAAGCCGGGGCGGGCGAAGCAGGACACGGGGTTCCGGGAGCTGGCCTGGCACGGGGCCACCGGGAGCCTTCACCCCTGGCACGGGGCCACC
>NC_048924.1:466254-475073 GCF_011077185.1 Oxyura jamaicensis | reverse complement strand
CCTGGCACGGGGCCACCGGGAGCCTTCACCCCTGGCACGGGGCCACCGGGAGCCTTCTCCAACAAACACCCAGTGAAGGAGCTGCCCGGGGGGGTGCCAGCCCCACGCAGCCCATAGGCAGCCGCTCTGCAGCCTATTCAGAAAAGATTCACCTTCCTTTTCCCCAAAGTGACGCGGCTGCCGGTGAGCTGAGACGTCATTTGTTCCATCACAGCTTTCTTTTTTTCCACCCTCCCCTCCTGACCCGGAGAACAATTAGTGTATTTTTAAGCCCCGTGGCACAGGACAAGATCCAGCAGTGAAATCCTCGTGCTGAATCACTGCTCCGACTGGCGTCCTACCAAAGGCAAACCTGATTTAAAAGCAGGTTTGTTCATCTGAAGCAGGAAACATGAGAAGCAAAGCGTGGAAAGCGTGGACTGCTTCGTTTCAGCTCGTGTGCGTCACAGACACACGTTTGGGGTCCTTTTCACCAGCGAGGGTTGCTGGCTTCATCCCCTCGCCAGAAGCTCGCCACGGCCAGGCCCGCACTGCGGCCAGGCGCACGTCCCGGTCTCAGAAATCCACCCCGAGGGGCAGGGGTAGGTTTTCTGCTGTGCGAGGATTCATCATGGCATCGTACAGTGCTTTGTGTTGGAAGGGACCAGAAAGCCCACCTAATCCCAAGCCCCCTCCCACGGACCAGGCTGCCCCCAGCCCCATCCAGCCTGGCCGTGGGCACGGCCAGGGATGGGGCACCCACAGCTCCTCGGGGCAGCCGGTGCCTTGCTGCCCTCAGAGTGAAGAATTTCTTCCTTCTATCTAATATAAACCCATCCTCTTGTAGTTTACAGCCATTACTCCTCCTCTTACCACGGTTACGGCGTGCCCCCCAGCTTTCCTGCAGCCCTCTTTAGGTCCCCCCGGAGCCTTCTCTTCTGCAGGCTGACCAAGCCCAGCTCCTTCAGCCTGTCCTTGTAGCAGAGGTGCTCCAGGCTCTTCATCATCTTTGTGGCCCTCCTCTGGGCCGGGGACAACGGGGTGACCTGAACGAGGGAGCCCCCAATTCCCAGAATATTTTTCCTGTGGGAAAAATATATATATATATATTTTTTTCTGTCAGGGAAGGCAGCAATTCAGAGCCCCCCGAGCCTTTTGGGTGGGGTGGGTAGGCAGGCTCAGTGCTGCACGCCGAGGTGGGCCTGGGGCCGAGAGCCCCTCTCCCGTTATTTCATCGCCGGCAGCTCTCGGTTTATCTCCTGCCCCTCTTTCTTCGTGGTGCACCTCAGCTTCCTTTCTTCGAGCCCGGCCTTTCTGGCAGAGGTGGATTTGCGTTCCTGTCGTGGGACAGAGCAGCGCAGTGCTGTGCGGGGCAGGCGCTTGGGTCAGCGGGGAGCAGAAGCCGTGCGGGGCCCTTCTCGGGGTGGAAGACGGCCGGGGGCTGCTCCGAGTCCCTCGTCACGCCAACCTCGGGCCAAGCGCCTCGACCTCTGTTCCTCAGCCAGCCCGACTGTAAAATTGGGTAAAGGCCTCCAGCTGAGCGCTGCCGAGTAAATTAAATTACAAAGGGACGTGGGCTTTAAGCTGTGCCGGGACGCGTGGGGGTCTGCCTGCAGGAGAAAGCCCGGAGCAGCCCCTGTAACGCAGGCGCTGGTTCCACAGGAGTGAGGCGCGTGCTCGGGGGAAGGCGTTTTTGGGGTGCGCAGCGCGGCCGGGCTGCTCCTGCTCCCGGTTCGTCGTGGCCACGCTCGCACCCGTGTGGGCTCCGGGGGATTCCTGCAGTGACGTGGCCCCGGGGGGCATCTCCCCGGACCCTGCCCTTGCTTCTGCCGTTGTGGAGCCAGGTCGAGCTGCGCTGGGGACGGCTGGAAACAAGGTGAAGCCTTATTAGCGTAGCTTTTGACACGCGCTCTTGTATTTGTGCAGTTGGGCTGAGAGTGCCTGACCTGGATCAGGCCCCTGCTGTGCTACGAGCAGAAACAATTCCTGCCCTGAAAAGGCAGATGGACAGAGCGATAAATCAACAGAAGCCGCCAAATGTCAAAGCTGCTGTTCAGAGGGAATTGTTTAAATTGATCTCGCTTCCATCCTCTCCGACATGCAGAGGAGCGGCGGCCGTGCTTCGAGTTTGCATTTCAGCTGCCCTGTGGGTTCCCTTTCAGGCAGCCGCTAAAATAAATACTCTTCCCATTTTTCAGGCAAACCTTTCTCGCTGAACGAGCCCGTGGCCTGTGCTGAAGGGCTGACCCCGTGCTTTGCCGCTGTCGCCCTCGGGATAATTTGGTGTCTGTACCGCAAGCAGCGTAAAGCTCACGCATGCCAGGGAGGCTTCGCTTTTATAGTGCCCTGCTTTGACCGGGCCGGCAGCTCAGCGCCACGCAACCCTTCCCTCACCCTCTCCCCTCCCTCTCTGGGATGGGGGGAGAGAATCAGAAAGAAATGAAAGCCTTTGGGTTGAGACAGAGACAGTTTATTGGGACAGGAAAGGAAGGAAAACAATAATAATAGCGCTGCTGCTGCGTACAAACAAGCGCTGCACGATGCAGTTGCTCGCCGCCCGCTGAACGGTGCCCCCACCCCGGCCAGCCCCCCCCACGTTAATTCCCAGCGTGACCCCAGATGGGACGGAGGAATACCCCTTGGGCCAGCTGGGGCGAGCTGTCCCGGGTCTGTCCCCTCCCGGCTCCTCCTGCACCCCCAGCCTGCCCGCTGGCGGGACGGAGCGAGGAGCTGGGCTGGGTGTAAGCTTTGCTGTGCCACAATTAAAACATGGGGGTGTTATCGACGTTATTCTCATCCCAAATCCCAAACGCAGCACCGCACCAGCTACTAGGAGGAAAATTAACTCCGTCCCAGCCAAAACCGGGACGTAGATTTAGAAAACAGGAACCGAAAGGAATCTTAGGGGCTGGATGTCGGATGCGTTCAAGCCACGGGCGGCGGCCGAGGGAAGGTGAGCTGCAGCGATGCCGCCGGCGCAGCTGAGGTTTAGCTGTGGGAGGCGTAGCGTAGAAGCACAGAAGCATTTCCAGGGAGGGTGCGTGTGAGGGGTTGGTTTCCTTATGGGGAACAACAGCTGCGACCGGTACCTGGCTCTGTCCAGAGTGGGAGCACTGGTGTTTCCCCTCCCGTTGTAACCTGAGGCGCTTGGTGGGATCAGCGCCCTCCTCTTCAGGCGGTGGTGCTGTGTTGCTGCCTGCCTGCCCTGCCTTGCCGGCTCAGTCGCCCCAACGTGCTGAATTCGGGCGGTAGCTGCACGGCTCTGCTCGCACAAAGGCTGCCGCCGCGATGCCCGGGGGAATCGCGGTCTCGTGGCAACGGACGCGCTCGAGGCACGCGGAGCCTCCTGGCGATGCTTCGCTGTGACCCCCTGGGGTGCTCCCACCCCAGGTGAAAAACCCTCGGACAGTAAGAGGTGGGCGGTGGGCACTGCGCCCGCCGGAGCGGTGCCTGGTGCCACGTCAGCCCTTTGGGAGCAGCAGCGTGCGGCCTGCCGTGAACTGGGGCAGAGCACCCGAGCTGGGGTTTCTGGACGCTTCTCCGGGTTTAATTAACTACAGAGGGTGTAAGAGTGAAGCATTGCGACCAGGTGGCTTCACGGTGTGGCTTCCAAGAGGCTGCTGGCGGTGCCCAAATGCCCGGAGCCGTGGATCCCCTCCTGCCCCGCTGGTCGGTGCCCTGAACGACTCTTCCAAGAGCTGCGCCCTCGCTTTGCTCTGTTCAAGTCCAGCAGAGCGCGGCTCCGCCAGCAGCGCGGCTGCCGTTCCCTCTGCCCTTGCCAAGTGGCTCTGACTTTACCGGAGTACGGTGACCACGCACCCAGCTGGATCTGGGGAAGGCAGCACCGTGCTCCGCGCTGAGCAGAGCGAGTTTTGTGCCAGCAGAGCCTGCACCACCGCTCGGCCTCCAGAACAAAGCCAGGCTGGCGGCGGGCTCCTGCTGCCCTCTGTTGGTCCCCGCTCGGTGGCCGACAAACCCAGAAGCCGTCAGCCGCTGCGCTTTAGCCGTAGGCTCTCGGGGTCCCCTTTGTTTGGTACTAAATCCTTTTCCTTTCTCCTCTCTCTATTTTTCCCCAGCCTCATGGATCGCGAGGTGGCGTTGCTGGCCGAAATGGACAAAGTGAAAGCAGAAGCAAGTAAGGCTCCAGCTGTATACCGGCACCCGGCGAGCTGTAGGTGCTGCTCTAAAGAGGCAGCCCCCCGAGAAGCAGATTTTTATTTACTTCTTGTTCCAAACACGGCGTGCGCTACGCAGCCAGAACCTGCCCTGTACCTCGAGCTATTCGTGCGCTGTGACCGCGGTGTTTGCTGCCCGATGTGGGTCGCAGCGAGCATCGCTCTGCGCCCTCGTTAGAAGGGGGAAGAGCTGCACCCTTCTGACAGCCGTCGCTGAGCACTTGGGCGTTTGGGGCAGCTGGAAGGGGCTTTGTCAGCCTGCCTGGTGCCGATGGGAAGCGCTCCACAGGGGCATGGTACCAAGCCCCTGAGCCCGGGAGCCTTGGGGAAGTAGTTAGCATGGGGAAAGGAGAGAGGCAAAGCTGCTAAAGCTGCGCGTCGTGCCCGTCTGCGAGTCAGCTCACAGCTCAGGTTCCGTCCGCGTCTGGAGACGCGAGCGGCTGCAGCGGGGGGAGCTGGGGGCTGCTGTGCAGCTGGCACGGGGCTGTCCGTGGGGGCCGCAGGGCACCTGCTGCTTACCAATAAGGGGCCGGGGCTGGAGCCGGTGTCGGCACGGCCTGAGCTGCGATCTGTTCTGCAGTGGAAATCCTGGTCAGCCGACAGAGGAAGGCCGAGGCCCTGAAGAAGATGACTGATGTGGCGGTGCGAATGTCGGAGGAGCAGCTGGTCGAGCTCAGAGCTGACATAAAGGTGAGCTTCCCGCTGTGCTCCTGCCTGATCCAACCTAGCCCTGCTCTCGCCCCAACACGATGTGATTTTTTTTGTAACCTCCTGGCTTCTCGATGCTTCTGGATGCAGCTTTGTGTTGTGCGCGAGGCTTCCCTGGTCTCTGTAGTGTCCAAAAGCGGCACCAGCGCTCTGCGTACTGCTGACTGCAGCCACGCAGCAGGGCCTGGGACCCTTCATCCCAAATCTTCACTTTTAGCATATTTTGCTTTATGAAATACCAACTTCAGCCAAGAAACGGCCATCCAAACATTAACCCCGGTGCGTGCAGTTCAACCTTCAGCCACTGTGAGCTGGCACAGGGCCGGGAACGTGGCCAAGCTTTGTCCTCGGAGCCGTAGTGAAAACCTCCCGCTGGTGCAGGCTGACCTCTGCCTTTCCACCTAGCTCGCAGAGCCTGCCTGCTGCGCATGAGTTGCTTTTATATTCTGTAAAACACTTCTGCTCGCCGGCACACCAGCTCCTGTCACAAGAGGTCAGTGCCAAGTTGCGTGAAGGATCAATTAAACTCCAGCTTGAAAACCGAGCTGCTGTCACCTCTGTTCTCCTGCAGCACTCGCCCCTGTAGCAGGATTAGTGCAGCCGAGGAACCTGTTGCCTCTGAGCATCCAGAGCAGAGGCTTGCACGGCGCTGGCTGCGGACTGGAGCCGCTGTGAGGCTGCGGCTGGGCTCCTGGGGCCCGAGGAAGGCTGCTGGCCTGGAGGTGGAAGTCGTGCAGGACAAAACTCTGTTCCTTGGTTTCCTTACGTCCTTGGAGCCACCTGCTTTCTCAGCCAAGGCTTTTCAGCTCAGATACCTGTTACTAGGCCAAAACAGGAGAGCTTTGTCTCCGTCTCCCATCCCTGTGCTTTGTAACTCGGTGCCCGGACTGAATTAACGTGCGTTCTCTCTCTTTTCTCTGAAGCACTTTGTGAGCGAGCGGAAGTATGACGAGGAGCTGGGCAGGGTGGCGCGGTTCACGTGCGACCTGGACGTGCTGAAGAAGAGCATCGCCTCCTTCGGGCAAGGTGAGCGGGCTGGGATCCACCAAAACTGCAGGTCTGTCCCCAAACCGTGACAGTGGGATAGGAGCTGGCTGCGGGACGGCCCTCCCTTGCCCGGGGCTCTGTTCTCCTTCCCTTCCTTGTGAGCTGAGCCACGAATCCTGCCACAAAAAGCTCTGTTGCTGTTCAAGCCGTTGGCTCCAGCCACGAGCTGCCCCAGCCGCGCTGTCACAGGGCCCAAGCAGCAGCTGGGGGGTGAGTGGTGGGGGTCCCGCGTGCAGAACGCGCATTTTGGGGTCTTTCTCTTCCAGTTTCTCATCCAAAGAACAGCTACTCCACCCGTTCCCGGTGCAGCTCTGTCACAGCCGTGTCCCTGAGCAGTCCCAGCGAGACCTCTGCTCCCTCCAGCCCCGCGTGTGCCTCCGCCTCGAGCCTTACCGCAGCGAGCAAGAAACCCTCAGCCCCTGCAGAGGCAGCGGTGGGGGCCAGCAGCAGCCGTCCTCCCCAGCCTCCCCGAGAGGTACCCGCACCCCGAGGGCAGCTCTGCTCTGCGCTGGGGGCACTGGAGCGGCCCCCGTCCGCCCTCGCTCACCCTCCCACCCTCTTCCCTTCCAGGCTGCCCCGGGGAACAGGCGCCCAGGAGCCGGTTTCAGGTCCCAGGGCCAGCGCCACACCGGTCCCCCCGCCGCCGCCGCCACCGGGCGACCCAGCGGGAACCGACACAGGAGCGGGCCGGGCCAGGCGCACGGCCGGCATCAGAACCCCCCGGGGGTCCAGCCCCTGGGCAGCCCCCGCCAGCCACAGCCCCCGGAGCCCGGCCCTGCCTCCGGCACGCACAGCGCGGGGCTGCCGCAGCGCAAGCCCCGAGCCAGCCGCCAGGAGGGAGCCAGCTCCTGAGGGCACCGGGCTCTCCCCTCCGGTCCGGCGAGGGAACAAGACTGTAGGAAGCTCCTAGCTAGAGTTGATAACGAAGGAAAGTTTACACTTCTCTGTTCTCATGCCATCGGTTGGTTGGTTTTTCTTTTCCTTCTCAGCCCTTCTTCTCCCCCCCGTTGTCTGCTGTGTTCTCACACCTGTGCTGCGCTGTCCCCCTGTGTTCAGCCCTCCCCCCGCTCCCTTTTCTTTCACCTTTTCCTTCCCCTCTGTAAATCCCCGTGGCTCTGACCCCACCATCGGCAGAGGGGGGGGGGGGTCCCAACGCAGCCCCCAGCCCCTTTTTACTTTTTTTCTGTGCGCCACCACTGGGGGCTCACCTCGGAGGAGCCCGTGGCAGCTCTGTCCTCGTGCTGGCAATGAGGCTGAGCGCTGCAAAACGGGGGCTGGAGGTGGTTTTGGGGGAGCCGGGGGGCTGCATTTTGTTGGGGTCTGGCAGAAATCCAGACCCCTGCCTTCAGGGCATGGGGGGGGGAGGACACACGCACCCGGTGTTTGCACCCTTCGCTCCTCTCTCTTTTTGTTATCTTTGGGGGAAATCTCTTCATTTTATTCACTTCCCCCTTCTCGCCTTCCCCTTCCTCCTGCAGCCTCTGTCCGTAAATTAAATCGATAGCAATACCAATTAGCAGAGCTAATCCTAGGCGACACCAGGTGGGAAGCGCCCCAGTCCTCCTTTAGCCTCGTTCGAATAAAGACGTTCACGTTCAACGCCGCCGTCCGTGCCGTGCTAGTGAGGACTGACCCCTCTGCCCCCTCCCTCCCCGTTTCGGCAGAACCGAGCCGGTCCCACCTGGGGTGGGGGGGCTTTACCGGGCCGGGGGGGCAGTGCCCGGGGGCTGCGGGGGGGCTCCGGTGCCCGTGGGGATGGCGCCGATGCGGGGGGCTCTTGGCTCCACCAAAAACCTTCCTGGGCACCACCGCCCACCGCTTCCGTGGGACGCGTGAGCGCGGTGGCACTGGGAGAGGGATGGGGGGGGGAGCAGGGGGGGCCCAGAGGGGGTCGGGGGGGACCGGGAGGATGGGGCAGAGGCTGGGGGCTGGCGCTGCCCCCTCCCGGGGCT
The DNA here is from genome assembly GCF_011077185.1 of Oxyura jamaicensis. NCBI lineage: Eukaryota > Metazoa > Chordata > Aves > Anseriformes > Anatidae > Oxyura > Oxyura jamaicensis. The sequence goes on along the minus strand of NC_048924.1, from coordinate 467,212 downwards.
CTAAATTCCCGTCCTGCCCCCGCCGGGCCGCTCCGTAGCACCGGGTGACCCCCGGGGCAGGTAACCCGCGGGGGGGGGGGGGCTGCAGCCCGGGGATCGCCCCCAACCCTGGGAAAAGCCCCGGAGAGGGGAGCCCCCTGCTGGCCTCAAATCCTCCAGGTGGTCCCTATGCAAATATATGCAAATGAGGCAGTGGGCACCACCTGTGCCACCCAGGAGGGGTGAAAATAACCGAGGGGGCACCGCTCCCCCCCCCAGCACGGCCCAGGAGCTCAGGGTGCTGTGTCCCCACCCCAGTGACAAGCGCAGGCTGGAGTAAAACACTTTATTTCCAGCACCCTCCAACCCCCCCCGGGGGCAGTCCGGGGGGGGGACTCCCCCCATCGCCCTGTGTGGGGCTGGGGGGGCCACGCAGAGCAGCCCCCACCCCTCGTCACTGCTGGGCCAGCTTGGCCGCCTCCGCCTTGATGAGCGCGATCAGGTCCTGGTTGATGAGGAAGACGAAGCGGAGGCTGGCGATCTGCAGGGGGGAGGCAGGGGGTGAGTGGGACAGGACCCCTGAGCCCCCCCCCGGGGCCCCCAACCCCCCCCAGCTCACCTCCACCACCGAGTTGTTGTTGAGCTTCCACTTGTTGCCGCCGAGCACGGGCCGCCCGTCGATGTAGATGGGGCGCCGGCCCTCGTTGGCGATGAAGAAATCCCCGTTGTTCTTCAGTTTGATGACACCTGGAGGGGGGCAGCGGGGTGTGAGGGGGGAGCACAGCCGGAGACCCCCCCCCCCCCCCCCCAGAAGCAGCCCGGCCCCGTTCCCACCTTGCTTGCGGGAGATCTTCCAGGCCGGGCCCTCCAGCGCCAGGTCCACGTCGATCTGGTTGTCCTTGGTGGCTCTGCCCAGGGTGATCTGGGGAGAGGGGGGCAGCGGGAGGCTGGGGGGGCTCCGGGGGGCTGGGGGGGGGGG
>NC_048924.1:462895-466154 GCF_011077185.1 Oxyura jamaicensis | reverse complement strand
CTCAGCCCCGCACTCACCTCCCGGGAGCGCATCAGGTACCGCACCATTCGGCCCCGCAGCACGGCCAGCGTCTGGCTGTCGAAGTCTGGGGAGCTCATGCCTGGAGGGAGGAGGGCGAGGTGGGGGGGGAGCACAGATGGAAGGAGGGACGGACACACGGACGGACACACAGATGGACACACAGACCAACCGACAAACCGACCGCTCGCAGCTCTCACCCGTGATGCTGTCAACCAGCACCTGCCACTTGTGCAGCTCCTGCTCCAGCTGCCGGATCTCCCGCTTCTGGCGCCGGTCGGCCACGGTCAGCTCTGGGGACAGAGGGAGAAGGGCACTGAGGGGGGCGGGGGGGGGGGGACACACCTGACCACCACCAACCCACCCCCCCCAGCCCCTCCTCTGCTGATTTGGGCCACCCAGACCCGGCAGAGTGGCCAGGAAGGGGCCGCGCTCACCGTGCTCCAGCACCTCATCCCGCACGTCCCTGCAGAAGAGAAGAGGCAGGATCAGACAGGGCCCCCCCCCACACCCATCCAGCACCCCAAGTCCCCCCCCCCAGCACCCTCCTCTGCCCCCAGGACCCCCCCCCCAAACCTCACTTCAGCTTGCTGTCGTCCAGCATGTCCTCAGCGTCCGAAAAGTTGAGCACTTGGTCCCCCTTGGGCAGCGGCTGTACTGGAAGGCGCAGGAGGGGAAGGGAATGAGGGGGGCAGAGGCGGAGGGGTTTGGGGGTGGGGAGGGGGGCACGGGGGGGACATGTGGGGCACGGAGAGGGACGCGGGGCTCACCGGTCTGGTCATCCAGCAGGTAGTACTGCTTCATGAGCTGCCAGTGCAGCTGCAGGGCCTTGGCCGTCCGCGAGGGGTAGAAGACATCGGGGTGCTTGTGGAGGAGCTCCTGGAAGGTGTCGAGCGTGGGCTGGCTGCTCTGCGGGGGGGACAAGGGACACGTGGCAGCAAAGATGTCCCTCAGGAGGGGGAGACGCCAGCCTGGAGCCCCCCCCCCCCAGCCCATAAGGAACCCCCAGCCCTGCCGCCTCTTACCGATCCCACCTTGTTCAGCAGCTGCTCCTCGGCTTTGCTGAAGAGCACCTTGCTCTGGATGGCGGCGATGGCCTCGGGGTGCAGCTGTCGCATGGCCTGGCAAGCCAGCCTGCGGGGGCGGGGGGGGGGGGGGGGGCAGAGTGGGAGCCCCGGCGGCCCCCGTTGCCCCCCCCCAGGGGTGACGCTGCCCACCCAGGCCCGGCCCCGTGCTCACTTGGAGATGATGGGGTCGTAGAGCAGCGCGTACCAGCGCTCCTGGATCTCCCGCAGGTTGAAGCGGCAGCTGAACTTCACGCCCAAGTGCACCGAGGTGAGGTCGTTGGTCTGGGAAAGCCTCCAGATGAGGGCACGGCTCCGCCGGGGGCTGCAGACCCCCTCCCCCCCCGCCAGGACCCCACGGAGAGCCGGGGCCGTTACCTGCAGCACAGCGTTGATGAGCAGAAGGTCGTCGGCAGGTTTCCAGCGGCCCAGGTCCTTCGTCACCTGCAGGGGCTGCTTGCTCTTCTTCATCCGCTTGGCGAGGCCGGGGGTCGGGACAGGGCTGGGCGCGACGGGGGCGGACACGGACTTGGAGACCTGGGCGGGCAGCGAGGGGCGTTGGGGTCTCCCCGCGTGTCCCAGGCGCCCCGCGACGCCCCCCGCTGCCTCCTCACCTTCTTCTTCTCGCTGGAGGAGGGCTCGCTGCCCGAGCAGCGCCCCGGCTCCACGCCGCCGGCGCCCTTGGCCCGGCTGGAGGACTTGGCCAGGCTGCTCTCTACCAGCTCATCGTCGAACTTCTTCCGCTTGATGAACCTGGCGGGCAGGAGGCGGCTCTGGCCCCGTCGCCCCCTCCCCTGCCCGGGGCCGGGGCCGGCCCCGCACCCCCCCGACCCCCGGTACCGTACCGTGAGGAGCTGCGGCGCTTCGGGATGGCGCCCGAGGCCTGGGCCAAGCCCCGCTTCTGCCCCGCCAGCGACTCCTCGTCCTCGGAGCGGCTCGCCGCGCCCGACGCCATCAGGTCAGGGGACAGCACCTCTGGGGGGGGGGGGGGGGGGGGGCGGGGGGGCCGGCGGGGGGCGGCCCCCGGGGCCGGGCGGGGGGGGGGGGGGGGGACCGGGGAGGTCCCGGGGGGGACCGGAGGGAAGCGAGGGGGACCGGGGGATGATGGGAAGGGGCAAGGGGGGTCCCGGGGGGGTCCTGAGGGGAGCGGGAGGGACCCCTGTGGGGACCACCGTGGGGCCGCGCCCCCGCCCCGCTCTCACCATCCCCGGGAGCGGCGGCGGCTCCGCGACGGCCTCGGCCCGGGCGCCTCCATGGGTGGGCCGCTTCCGGGTGCCGGCGGAAGCGGTTCTGACGTCAGCCGAAAGGCAGCGCGTGTTGTCAGCCCGGCGCCATCTTGGGTCAGGGCGCCGCCATCTTGGTTGAGGGCAGGGCCGCGCCTTCGCTTCTCTGAGGCGCTGTTGCCGAGGGGGCCAAGCGGGGACGGGGACGGGGACGGGGACGGGGACGGGGACGGGCCCCCGGTGTCCCCACAAACAGGGCTCCGCGCGGCCACGGTAGCGCAAGCCCCCGCCCCGGCCATGGAAACGGCCGCACCCATCATGGCCGCTCCCAGAGACCACCGCCACACCCATCATGGCGACGCCCACCAGGGCCCCTTCCCCGCCACACCCATCATGGCCGCTCCCAGCGGCCGCGGCCGCACCCATCATGGCGGCGCCCACCAGGGCCCTTCCCCGCTCCCTGCTAGGACCTGGGACCCCCGGACCCCGGCGGGGGGGGGATGGGGAGGGGGCCGGGACCGGCCAAGACGGGGGGGAGGGGGGGCTCGAAGGGACGACACGGAGCGGGGTCGGGGGGGGCTGCTCCTTTTATTGGGTTTCATTGAGCGACGCTGGGGGCTGGGCCGGCCCCGGGGGCAGGGTCGGCCTCGTAGGAGGGGGTCGCTGCAGGGTCGAGCTGTCCCCGGGGGGTTGAGGTGTTCTGGGGACACGCCAGCCCTCTGGGGACATGCCAGCCCCTTGGGGACAAGCCAATCCTCTGGGGATAAGCCGTCCCTTGGGGACAAGCCAGCCCTCTGGGGACACGCCAGCCCTCTGGGACACGTCAACCCTTTGGGGACACGCCAGCCCTTTGGGGATACGCCAGCCCCTAGGGGACAAGCCATCCCTCTGGGATAAGCCATCCCTTGGGGACACGCCAGCCCCTTGGGGACGAGCCATCTGTCTAGGGATAAG
>NC_048924.1:458583-462885 GCF_011077185.1 Oxyura jamaicensis | reverse complement strand
GGGGACACGCCAGCCCCTTGGGGACGAGCCATCTGTCTAGGGATAAGCCATCCCCTGGGGACACGCCAGCCCCTCATAGGATGGGGCCGTCCCTGTAGGGCCGAGCCGTCCCCCTGGGGACAATCCATCCCTCTGGGGACAAGCCACAGCCTACAGCGGAGCCGTCCCTGGGGGCCTCGTCCCACTGCAAGCAGTTCTGGGGCTGCCTGGCCGAGGCAGCCGTGCGCTGGCACACACACGCGCGCGTCCCCACGTGTTGCCAGAGGGTCCTTCCCTGGGGCACGGCCAGCAGGGCTGGGGGGGGCTCCATGTCCCGCATCCCCCTGCACCCGCTGGGATCCCGCAGCCCCAGGGCTACGCCGAGCTGGGGGTGACGTGCCCGTCGCTGGCCTCGCTCCAGTTCACAGCCCACTCCTTCCTCTGGATGGTGCCCATCTTCTCCTCGCGGAACTGCTGCCGCTCCTCCCGCGGGATCTTCACGGCGTGGTACTGCGGCACGGCCGGCGGCGCGTAGCGCGCCCGGCGGAAAAAGCCCAGCTGCGGGGAGCGGGGGGTCAGCACCGGGGGGGCTGCGGGCGGCGCCCGGCCACGGCTCAGCCCCGCTGGGCTGCGCAGGCAGCCAGATGGGGTCGGGTCCGGCTCCACGTGCTCACAGCTCTGCGCTCGCCTGTCCCGCTGTGCTCCCCCCAGAAGTCACCACGGGGGCACGCACGTTGCACCGCTGCTGCGAGCCCTCACACACCTGCGTGCCAGGCTCAGCACCGCAAACCCCGGCACGGCCATGCACCGGCAGCACCGCAGGCTCCTACCCTGCCAGCCCGCTGCTGCAAACCCTCATCCATCCACCCCGGGGCTGCAAACCCTGGCACACCCACACGCCAGCACTGCAAACCTTGGCACACGCGTGCACCGCCACGGCAAACCCTGGCACACCCACGCAGCAGCACTGCAAACCCTCGCACCCGGCTACCCTGACACTGCAAACCCTCTTCCGCCCACCCCGCTGCTTCAAACCCTCGCACAGCTGCATGCAGACGCCGCAAGCCCTCGTCCCTCCGCCTGGGCACACTGCACGCCTTCGCACATCCTTGCAGGGGGGCTGCGCGCCCGTGCGCACCCGTGCTGGCTGCCGCCGGCCTGGGGAGCCGGCCCCGCGTTACCGCTGGCCCTCCAGAGCCTGCTTGTCCGCCTCGGAGGGCTGCAGCCTCCGGCGGGCCCGGTAATAATTAGTGGTGTAGCGGGAGGTTTGGCTGCTCCGCTTGAAGAAGCCGCACTGGGGAGGAAGTGAGAAGGTGAGGCTGGGCACGGCACGGCACGGCACTGCTCCAACAGCACGGCGTGGCACAGCATGGCACGGCAGTGCCTTGACACCACGGCACTGCACGGCACAGCGTGGCACAGCAGTGTCCTGACACCACGGCATGGCACAGCGTGGCACAGCAGTGCCCTGACACCACGGCCCCGCGTGGCACGGCACAGCACGGCGTAGCAGTGACCCAGCAGCACGGCACGGCACGGCGTGGCACGGTAGGGGTAGCATGGCACAGCCAGGGCACCCCGTGCCACGGGGAGGGGACACATCCTGCCGCAGGGACCCCGTCCCCCTCGCTCACCTTCCAGAGGATGAAGACCAGCAGGGCCAGGACGAGGATGCCGGCCAGCACGGCCAGGAGGATGACCCACCAGGGCACGCCGCCAGCCACCGCCACCCCGGGGTCCAGGTAGATGGTGACAGGGATCTGGGGACGGCAGTGTGGGTCAGGGGGTGGCGGGGAGGGCGCCGGGTGCCGGGGGCGTGGGGTCAGACCTGCGTGGAGGCGTCCTTCAGCACCAAGTTCTTGATGGAGGAGGTCACCGAGACGCTGGCGCGCACGATCAGCTCCACCGAGGTGACAGCCAGGAACTCCTGCAGCGGGGGCACGGGACAGGGCTCGTCCTTGTCCCCATCCCCGTCCCCGTCCCCGTTCCCCTCTTACCTCCAGGAAGGTGCTGTTCCAGAGCCGCCCGCGGGCGGTGAGCACGGCGGCACGCTCAAAGCTGTGCAGCGGGCAGCGGAACGCCAGGCAGCGCGCAGTGCCTAAGGCACAGTCCTGGGGGACAGGGGGGTCACAGCGTGGCCACGCAGCCCAGGAGCGAGAGCACCCCAGGACCGGGAGCACCCCAGGAACGTGAACAGCCTAGGGATGGCAGCACCCCGATAGCAGGAGCACCCCAGCCCCGCTCACCAGTGTCACGTTCCTTTTCCTTTCTGCGGCTGCTGGCACCCGCCAGGACCCCGCAGCGGGTGCTTCGGCGAGCTCAGTGTCCCCTGGTGGCTCCTGGGGGGCGAGGACTGGCATGGAGAGGGGACACCCTCCCCCCCCCGGCCCCCCCCCCCCCCCCCCCCCCCCCCCCCCGCCATACCAGGGCCAGCAGCAGCGGGTTGGCAGCGGGGCTGCAGGCTGCCCGCGGCCCCGGCGCGGCCGCCAGCTCCAGCTGCAGCGGGTACAGGAGCCACTTCCCATTGCTGAGCTCGTGGGGCCACTGCAGGGTGAGGAAGGCCGAGCCCAGCGTCTTCAGCGACTGGCCCCGGTTGGAGACCTGCAGGGAACGATGGTGCATGAATATGGGGGGCCGGGGGACACGGCTGCACCCTCCCCCCCCCCTCCCAAACCCGAGCCCCCCGGACTCACCGTCACCTCGAAGCGCACGGCGCTGCCCACCTGGCTCTCCCGCCGCACCGCGCTCTCGCCCCGCACCACCCCGCCGAAGAAGAGCCGGGGCGGCACGGCCACGCTGCGGGGACACAGCGGTGGGGGTCAGGGGGAGCCGGGGTTCGGGGGGGGGGGCACCCCCTCCCCGCTACCACTCACCCCGTCACGGAGAGAGGCAGCTCGATGACCACGCGTGCCCGAGCCACCACCGGCTCCAGCCCCGGCTGCTCACTGATCCTGGGGAAATGAGGGGGGTCGGGAGGGGGGGGGGATCACTATGAGCCCCCCCGCACACACACACACCACCTGCAGAGCCCCCGGCACCCGCCCTGGCTCACGTGGACAGGGCCAGCTCCACCGCCAGGTCCGTGGTCTGGAGGGTGATGCCCAGGGTGCTGAGGACGAGGTAGAAACGCACCTGGGGGCACAGGGCGAGGGTTGGGGCTGGGGGTCCCGGGAGGGTCAAGGGAGGGGTCTCAGGGTGCTGCACCCACCTGGGCTCCGCGTTTCATGGGGTTCCCCAGCTCGCACTCCACCTGCGAGCCGTTCTGGTTGGCGAGGCACACCACCGGCTTGTCCTGGGGGCAGAGAGCTGAGGACCCACCGCGGGCGCTCCCCATCCTGCACCCCCGGCACCAGCCCCATCCCAAAGCCCAGCCCCCCCAAAATCCACCCCCCTGCATCCATCCCCATCCCACCCCCTCAGCACCCTCAGGACCACCCCCCATCCCTCTGCATCCCTGGGACCCCCGGGTCCATCCCCACCCCTCTGCACCCCCAAAGCCCCCCTCCCTTGCCCCCCAACCCGTCCCCTGCCGCACCGAGGGTGCCCGGCCGTCGTAGGGGCGCACGGCGGAGTAGGGCAGCTCCTCGGGGAAGGTGGCGGTGAGCACGGCCTCGTGGGCATCGTCCCCGTCCCGCTGCGGCTCCGCGGGGTCCGAGGGCAGGTTGGTGACGTGGATCTCCAGGGCCACGTCCTTCTGGTCGCTCATGGCGAAGATGGCAGTGCCATCCTCACCCCTGGGGGGGGACACACACAGCACTGTGAGCCCCCGCCGGGCATCGCCTCCACCCCGTGGGGTGAGGATGTGTTGGGGGGGGGGGACAGACAGCGCCCAGCCCCGCTCACCTGGGCAGGGGCACGAAATCGGCGTCCCCCAGGCGGGCGCAGAACTGGAAGCGCAGCTGCAGGTTGCTCTGGCAGATCTTGTCGTCGCCGCAGCCCTGCTTCAGAAAGTGCACCTGCGGGGGGGGGGGACACGGCGGGGTCGGGGACACCTCGAGGGAGGCAGCCCCCGAGCGGGACGGCTCCTCACCTCCGTGCGCTGGCTGCTGGGCTGCTGGGGGCTGAGCACGGGGGACAGGGGCGGCAGGGCGGCCCCCCGGCTGTGCCGTGCCGCCCCCCGGCTGTGCCGAGCTGCCCCAGCCCCCTGGATGCCGTAGGCGAGGGTGACGGCGATGGGGCGCAGCTTGTCACGGATGCTGTCCTGGGGACAGCAAGAGCAAGGGTGAGGGTAAGGGGGGGACGGGGACAGGGACGGGACAGGGATGGGGATGAGCCGGGGACAGGGATGAGGATGGGACAGGGATGGGGACAGGGATGGGGATG
>NC_048924.1:457139-458573 GCF_011077185.1 Oxyura jamaicensis | reverse complement strand
GGGACAGGGATGAGGATGGGACAGGGATGGGGACAGGGATGGGGATGGGCTGGGGACAGGGACAGGGATGGGGACAGGGATGGGGATGGGACAGGGATGGGGATGGGACAGGGATGGGGACAGGGATGGGGATGGGCTGAGGACAGGGATGGGGACAGGGATGGGAAAAGGATGAGGATGGGATGGGGATGGCACAGGGATGGAACAAGGACGGGGACAGGGATGGGGAAGAGGACAGGGATGGGACAGAGATGGCATAGGGATGAGGACAGGGATGGGGAAGGGACAAGGATGGGGACAGAAATGGGATAGGGATGGAGACGGGTTTGTGAATGGGATGGATTTGAGGATGGGGATGAGGATGGGGACAGGATGGGGACAAGGACAGGGAGGGGGACGGGATAGGGACAGGGACGGCGACAGGGACGGAGACAGGGAGCCACCTGGAGCTGGAAGGTGGCTTTGACGCAGGCGCGGGCGCGCTGCCGGGGCAGCTCCACCGTGTCCGAGAACTGGTGCTCGGGGTCCGAGGGACGGCGGCCGAGGAAGGCGACGCGGGGGGCATGGCCCAGCCGCCGCCGGTCCGTGTCGGCATCGAACACGTATTCCAGCACTGGGGGGAGAGGGACGGGGCCATGCCGGGGTCCCCCTCACCCCACAGCCCCCAGGGTCCTCCAGCCCCGCCACCTGTCCCCACTCACCGAGGCGGGGGCTGTAGCTGGCCGGGCTGGCCGTGTAGCTGAAGCAGGCTCGGACGTCCACACTACGGGGGCACGGGGCAGAGGTGGGGGTGAGACGGGGCGGCCCCGACACCCCCCTCGCCCCCCCCCCCGGCCTCATGGCACCCACCAGACGCCCTCCTGGTGCTGGCAGTTGCTCTGCTCCAGGTCGATGTTGGGGGGAACCAGGGAGACGTTCCTGGAGACGTGGACCACGGGGCGAGCCCTGGGGGGGGGAGAACGGCAGTGCCGGGCTGAGCCCCACCGGGGGCACCCCCATAGTGCACAGCCCCTGCACGGGACCCCCCGGCTGTGCCAAGGGGCGGGGGGACCCTGGGTCGGGGGGTGGGGGGACCTGGGGATGGGGAATGCTTAGGGACAGGGGGAGCTGGGGGTTAGGGGCTGCACAGGGATGGGGGTGCTTGGGGTTACGGGGTGCTTGGGATCAGGGGATGCTTGGGGTTAGGGGATCCCGGGGATTAGGGGATGTGCACGGATGGGGGATGCTCAGGGTTAGGGGAGGCACAGGGATGGGGGATGCTCAGGGTTAGGGGGTCCTTGGGATCAGGGGATGCTTGGGGTTAGGGGATGCTTAGGGGTAGGGGATGATCGGGATCAGGAGATGCTCAGGGATAGGGGATGCGTGGGGTTAGGGGATGCGTGGGGTGAGGGGATGCTTGGGATCAGGGGATGCTCAGGGTTAGGGGATGCTTGG
>NC_048924.1:455942-457129 GCF_011077185.1 Oxyura jamaicensis | reverse complement strand
AGGGGATGCTTGGGATCAGGGGATGCTCAGGGTTAGGGGATGCTTGGGGATTAGGGTGCCCTGTTTGGGGCCGAGGGTGCCCGTGGCGGGCACTCACCTGTACAGCACCACGGTGTCAGAGAGGGAGCCGACGAGCAGGTCGGGGTAGAGGTTCCCATCCACATCCAGCCCCCCCGAGAGCGCGTACCCGAAGGCCGTCACCCCCACGCCCTCCCCATCCAGGACCTGGGGACAAGGACAGCTGTGACGCTGGGAACCGGCAGCGGGGGGGCAACGGGCAACTTCCCCCCCCCAACCCCTCACCTGCGCCGGCTTCGCCACGATGCCCAGGTTGCTGCCATGGTAGATGTAGACCTTGCCAGCGCCATCAAAGGGGGCTCCCACAGCCAGATCTGGGGGGGGGAGAGGCATTGAGGGAGGGGGACGCGGCAGCACCCGGGGACCCCAGAGCCCCCCCAGAGCCCCTCACCCTCGAAGCCATCCTGGTTGAGGTCCCCGGCAGCGCCCAGGGCGATGCCGAACATGGAGCCGCGGGTGCCGTTGAGGCGCAGGGGGGCGGCGGCGTCCCAGTGCCCCGCCGGGTTGATGTAGACGTAGGCGGCCCCCCCAATCTCCTCCTTGCGCTCAAAGAAGTGGGGGGCCCCCACCACCAGGTCCATCCAGCTGCGGGCACGGCGGCCGCGTCACCCCCCCCCCCCACCGCCCCGGGGACCACCCCGCAGGGCGGCACCGCGGGTCCCCCGCACCGTGGGCACCGTGGGCGCCCCCACCCCGTGTGTGTGTCCCCCCCCCCCCGGCCCTCACCCGTCGCTGTTGAGGTCCAGCACGGCCAGCGCGTAGCCGAAGGCGGAGGTGAGCTGCTCGCCCCGCAGCACGGCCTCGGGCACCAGGCGCTGGGCGCTGTCGCGGCGCAGGATGAGCACGGCGCCCGTGTGGTTGGCGCGGGGCGCGCCGCTCACGAAGCTCAGCTCCTGCCGCCGCGTCAGGCCCGCGCCCGAGTCCACCGAGAAACCTGCGGGGGGGGGGGGGTGGGGGTTTGGGGGGGGTTTTTGGGGGGGGGGGGTGGAGGGGGGGGTTTGTACCCGGCCCCATCGCCGTGCCCAACCCGGTGCCCTCTGTCCGGCCGGCTCTCTCTCTCTGCTCAGCTCCCTGCGTGGTTGGGGGGTCCTGGTGATTTGGGGGGGGGG
>NC_048924.1:424732-440942 GCF_011077185.1 Oxyura jamaicensis | reverse complement strand
GCGGGGCCACGGGGCTGGGGGGGCATCACGGGGACACTGGGGACACGGGGACGGGACAGCGCAGCCGGCAGCCAGTTCAGGGCACTGGCACTGGGCACTGGAACTATAAGGACTGGGACCAGCTGCTGGGCACTGGGGCACTGGGTGCTGGGACCGGGCACTGGGTGCTGGGACCGGGCACTGGGTGCTGGGACCAGGCACTGGGTGCTGGGACTGGGCAGTGGCAGTGCTGGGTGGTGGGACTGGGCGCTGGGTGCTGGCAGCAGGTACCAGGACTCAGCACTGGGACTGCCCTGAGCACTGGGACCCAGCAAAGGGGGAACTGGGACGGGGGACTGGGACCTGACACCGGCACTGGGCACCAGCACTTGACTCTGGGACTCAGCACCGGTGTAGGGCTGGCCTCGGGGCGCCGGGCAGATGTGTCCCCTGGTGGACCAGCCCCAAGCCCCACTGCCCACAGCAGGGGGACACCGCGACGCGGTGATGTCCCGGTCCCCAAGCCCCACGGGGCACCGGGTGCCAGCAGCATCCCGCCGCAGCACGTGGCAGCAGGGTGACAGCAGGGTGGTGGCAGGGTGACAGCAGGGTGACAGCAGGGTGACAGCGGGGACTGCACGGGGTCCCCGCTGGGCTACGGGGATGGGACAGAGCGCGGGGGCTTTGCCGTGACATGGCTCCGTCCGTCCGTCTGTGGGTGCCGGCTGCGGGGAGGGGGCGCAGGGACGGGGCCGTGCTGGTGAGGAGAGGTGCCAGGGGGGCGAGCGTCCTCCTGCCAAGTCCCGGCCCCGCTCCACCTGCTCCAGCCATGGGCCGAGGCTGCCCGGGACCCCCAGGACCCCCGGGGCGGGGGCCGGGCCAGGCGGGGTGTGAAGGCCGAGCGGAAGGGAGGGAAGTGTGAGGCGCTCCCCTCCGCCAGCCCCCTGACGAATTTCCTTCCCAGGCATTAATAGACTCGGGCGGCTTTGAAATTTTATTACCCATAAAATTGACAACACGCTGGGGTTTTCCTCCCCGCTCCGCGTTAACGCTCACTCCCCCCCCGGCCCCCTCCTCCCCTTAACAGCTCGGGGGCCCCCAAAATAAATACCAGAGCGCGGCCCCTCCTCCCGGCGTGCGGAGGGGTCCCGCGGCCCCGGCCCCAGCCCCGCAGCCGGATGCGCCGCGGGGCCTGGCCTGCCCCGGCCGCTGCCCCGGCCCCTCGCCACTCCGTTATTATTATGATTTTTTCCTCCCTCTTTGCCTCCCCGTGGCAATTGTGTGGGTTTTTATGGTTCCTGAACAGAAGGAGGGAAAAGGCTTTGTAGGCAGCGGAGCCATAAAGCTCTCGGCCTCCCCTCGCCCGCCCCGGCCCCCCCCCCCCCCACCCCCCCGGGTTTAATCCAAAGCCACAACCCTCCACAGCCCTCACCCCCCCATTTTTTTTAACTGCAGAAGAAACCCGGGAAGGTTAATTGGGTCCTAAAACCATTTATGGGCTACCCCTGACCCCCGCGACCTCCGGGGTGGAGGCAGCTTAATGAGGGGCGATGGAGGCCGGGGCGCGGGGGGCACGGCCCGCGGGCGAGGGGCCGGGGGGTGCCCGTGCCAGCGCTGCCACGCCAGCACCGGGGCCGCTCAAGGTCAGCGGGGAGCGGGGGCCGTGGGACGGGGCCGGTCGTGGCGGAGGCACCGCCGGCACGTGGCCCGCTGCGGGGCGATGGGGTATCCCCGGGGCGCCGCGGCGGGCGAGGGGTTAAGGGGGCATTTTGGGGAGGGGGAGCCCCAAATCCGTCCGGGTGCCTCCGCAATGGGAACAAAGAGCGGGGCGGGGGGCTCGGGGCCGCCCCCCTCCCGGCACATACTCAGCTGTGACCGGTGTCCCGGTAACCTTTATCCCCCGTTGCCACAGCGACGGGCCGAGCATCCTGGCACCGCCGCAGCCCCGTGCCAGGAGCAGCGCGGCGTGGCAGAGCCGTTGCGGCCCCCCCCGGCGCCCCGAAGCCCCAACACCTGGGAAGCCGGGATGAGGCGGTAAGAGGCTCGGCCGCAGCTTCAGGGTCCTGCACCGCCTCCAGTGTTGGTGTCTCCCACCTGGAGACCCTACAAAAACAACCCCAGTGGAGCTGTCCTTGCCGCGGTCCGGCTGCGGCGAGCCTGGAGCCAACCCCGTGAATCCACCGAGGATCTCGCTGTGGGACCCTGGGGACCGAGAGCCCCTCGGGGTGGCCACCGGCACGTGCTGGGGCAACGTCCCCCCAGCCACCGGTGGCGAAGCCGCCAGGGCTCGGGGGCACCGCGTGCCCTAGGGAGGGGATGGGGCAGCGCAGGGGGAACGTGCTCGGGGCCGGTCCCGGGGGAGCGCGGGTTTAATAGGGGGCTTGTGCACAGCAAATTGCTGGGAGGGGTTTGCGCGGTGAGCGCCCGCGGCCCCCCAGCCCCTGTCACTTTGGTTTATGTGAGCCGCGGCGGGGGGGGAGCGCGCGGGCCACATGGCGGATGGATGGCATTCCCGGGGCTGCGGCCGGTGTCGTGACCCCGATGTGTTCGGGGAGGCCTCGCGCGCAGCAAATGGCCCCGCGCTGCAGCTGGGTGCTATTAAACCTGACCGGTGCGTGGCAGGGGGAGGGGGCTGCGCGGGGGGGGGGGGGGGGGGGGGGGGAAACCCCCCCCCCATGACTTCACACAGTGGTTGGGCGCGCGGGGAGGGCGGGCGCGGGGCCGGATCCACCCAGGGTGCTGCTGCCAGGCTGGGGGAGGGCGGCTGGGTGCTGGGGGTGCGGATGCTTGGGGGTTCCTGTCCCCAGGGATGCCGCTCGCCCTCGCCTCCATGCCCGAGAGCGTTGCCCAGGGCAGGCGGGGTGGTCCTGCTGTGGTCCCAGGGCGAAGCAGCCTCCCCAGCAGCTCCAGGGCCCCCGCACTGCGCCAGGGCGAGCTCAGCACCACGGGGCCCTTCTCGGCACTTTGCCGCGCGTTGAGCTGCTGCCCTCCGGGACTGCGGGCGCACGGCGGGGGGATGCTGCGGGTCTGCGCCCGGGGGACGTACCGGGGTGTCTGGTCGAGGCTGCTGCGGGTCTGTGGTCCGGGAGGCTGCGGGTCTCCACCTGGGGGATGCTGTTGGTCTCTGGCTGAGGATGCTGCGGGTCTGTGGCCAGGGAGGCTGCAGGGCTCCGTCTAGGGGCTGCCGCGGGTCTCCGGCTGCAGATGCTGCGGGTCCCTGACTGTGGGCAACGGGAGGCCAGGAGCTGCTGCAGCCCCAGCCGGTGGCTCTGCAGGTGCTCCGGGACCGGAGCCCCCCGCCCCACTCAGCCCGGCCCCGCGGCCCCGCAGGGGATCATGAATCCCGGTGACACAGGGTCAGGGGGCAGCCCCGGGACCTTATTGCGAATCGAGGGGAAATGACCCCCGGGGCGGCCTCTGACCCGACCTTCAACTCCTAATGACCGAGGAGGAGTTTACACCGGCCTGCGTGCGGGAGGCCTGGCGCAGGGGGGTGCCCAGGGGTGCCGGGGGCTCGGTGGGGCGCAGCCGGGGCCACCCCTGACCCGTCCTTCCTCCCGCAGCCGACCCCGTGGTGCAGATCGAGGGCAACCCCCACTGCTGCTTCTTCAACTTCAGCCCCAAGATCATGTTCACGAAGGTGGTGAAGGCGCAGCTGTGGGTGTACCTGCGGCCGGTGCAGCACACCTCCACCGTCTACCTGCAGATCCTCCGCCTCAAGCCGGTGACGGAGGAGGGCAGCCGCCACATCCGCATCCGCTCGCTCAAGATCGACCTCAACTCCCGCATCGGGCACTGGCAGAGCATCGACTTCAAGCACGTGCTGCAGAACTGGTTCAAGCAGCCGCAGAACAACTGGGGCATCGAGATCAACGCCTTCGACCCCAACGGCAACGACCTGGCCGTCACCTCGCTCGGCCCCGGGGCCGAAGGGCTGGTAGGTGCCCGCCGCGGGGATGGAGCCCCGCGGGAGCTGGGGGGGACCCGGCCGGCACTGGGGAGCTGGAGGGCAAAGGAGAGGAATGGGGATGGGGGTGGGTGGGGAGGGCAGCTCCATGGGGCTGGTGACAGCTCTGCGGGGACGATGACATGGCCATGAGGCTGGTTTTAGCTCCACAGGAATGGTTCTGGCTCCATGGGGATGGTTCTGGCTCCATGGGGGTGGTTTTAGCTCCACAGGAATGGTTCTGGCTCCATGGGGGTGGTTTTAGCTCCATGGGGATGGTTCTGGCTGCATGGGGGTGGTTTTAGCTCCATGGGGGTGGCTCTGACCCCATGGGGATGGTTCTGGCTCCATGGGACCGCTCCCAGCTCCCTGGGGACAATGACAGCTCCGTGGGGCTGGTTATGGCTCTGCTGGCTTCGTCACAGCTCCATGGGACCAGTTACAGCTCCAAGGGGCTGCTCACAACTCCGTGGGGACAGTGACGGCTCCACAGGGCTGGGGACAGCTCTGCGGGGCTCCGTGTGAGCCAGGGAGCCGGAGCAGTGGGACCACGGGGCTAGGGGGCTGCAGGGCTAGGGGGCTGCAGGGCTCTGGGGCCGCGGCCAGGGCTGATGCTCCGCTCTCCCCCCAGCACCCCTTCATGGAGCTGCGGGTGCTGGAGAGCAACAAGCGCTCGCGGAGGAACCTGGGGCTGGACTGCGACGAACACTCGACCGAGTCGCGCTGCTGCCGCTACCCGCTCACCGTCGACTTCGAGGCCTTCGGCTGGGACTGGATTATCGCCCCCAAGAGATACAAAGCCAACTACTGCTCGGGGCAGTGCGAGTACATGTTCATGCAGAAGTACCCGCACACCCACCTGGTGCAGCAGGCCAACCCCCGGGGCTCGGCGGGGCCCTGCTGCACCCCCACCAAGATGTCCCCCATCAACATGCTCTACTTCAACGACAAGCAGCAGATCATCTACGGCAAGATCCCGGGGATGGTGGTTGACAGATGTGGATGCTCTTAGACCCCCGCTGGTGCTGCCCCCTCCGCCCCGGGCCCCACGTCCAGCCAACAAACTCATCTTTTCTTCCACTTTTTTTTTTGTTGTCGTTGTTATTTTTTTTTATATAATTTTTTAAAGATACAAAGAACAAGCATTGAAATTCCTTTGAATGTTGGGGAAAGAGAGCGAGAATAATAATAACAAAACAATCCGGCGGAGAAACGCTGCACCAAACCTGCGCTTCGACATGCATTGTGCAATAAGCAGACGTACGGAGAAGGGAGGGGGCGGCCCCCCCGGCACCGCCACCGCCCCGGCACCACGCGGCTCCTCCACCGGACACCTCTGGCCCCGGGGGAGAGCAGAGGGGAGACAGCAGCGGCGCGGCGGACGAGCGGAGCCTGCGTTCCTCCGGCGGCAGCGGGGATGGGGACGCGGCCGTGCGTCCCGCGGCGAAGGTGACATCCGAGGCTGACAGCGGGGGGAAGGCTCCTGCCCCAGTTCCCCTCTCGGAGCGAGGACTGCAGGATCCGGCCCCGGGACGGCTCCGCCGGGGCACGGCCACGTGGGCGCAGGCGGCAGGTCCGGCCCGGGAGGAATCCGTCTCCCTCCTTTAATTTATTTATTTATTACGGACCCTCCTGGCCGGCGCTCTGCCACGGGACACCCCAGGCTGCCTCCTCCCCGCCTTCGCGCCACCATCGCCGCGCCGGGCACCACAACGGTGGAGCTGGCGCAGCCCTCGAGGTCCCTGCGTGCCCCCAGCCCTGTGCCACCCGCAGCTGGAGGGGTCCCGGCTGCCCCCCTGCCCTCCTGGAGCAGATCTGGCCCCAGCGGGACGCTGCTGGGGGGACTCAGGGGGACACGGCCGGGGGGGCAGCCGCGGTGCGGGGTTATCTGGAGGCGGCACCAGCCAGAATTGGACGGAGGCTCTGGCTGGGGAGAAATTCCGCTTATGCGGCACATTCGCCTCCCCCTCTGCCCTCGATGTTTGGATTATTTTCGCATGAGAACAGGATCCTGCTTTCTCAAGAGTTCATCTGCCCCTGCTGCTCCGGCGTCTCCCCTCCGCGGCCGCAGTGATGCAACCGGCCCTGGCGCCAGGCGGCCGCCGGCCCCGCACCCCCCCCGGTCCCCCACGCACCGGGCACCCCCGCACCCCCCACCCCCGGATCCACGGGACGGAAGCCGCCGGCTCAGGGGCAGCACGAGGAAGACCCCGGACCTCGTCCCTAGCACTTATCCAAAGGGTGCTGGAGCGCTCCGGCCGGGCGCCGCACCCCAGTCCTCCCACCCCGGTTGCCGTACCGTGGGGTGGGGGGCGCGGGGAGAGACCCCCCCAGCCCCGGCCGGGCCGTCCCCATGCCCCACGCAGCACTTAGGGACAGCTCAGGGGTTGGACACGCGCCCTGGCCAGAGGACACGGGGTGCTCAGCACTTGTCCCCCGCTCCACGCGCCCCTCAAACGCTTACAAGGACGAGGCTGCCCCGGAGCCCCCCAAGCACTTAGGGCCCGGAGCGCGTGGGGTTCCCGGAGCTCGGCAGCCGCTCTCCGGCCTCAGCGGCACGAGGGAGGCGGCACAGGGCTGGATCCACCAGCGCCAACACCAACCCGGCTGCGGGGCGGGAGGTCGGTGCCGCAGCCCCAATCCCTGCTCTTCAGTGCCTTTGGGGGCTGCCAGCGCCGCCTCCGGAGCCGGCAGGGGATGGGGGGGAAACAGCGTCCCGCAGCACCCCGGGGGGGGGGGCTCGTCCCGGAGAGGTGGCACTCAGGGGGCATTTCGTCAGTCCCCATCGTGGTTGCACCCAGCGCCCGCCACCATCACCTCGTCCCTCTGCGTACGACACCGCTGGATGCGGCCACCGGTCAAGGACGCGCTCGGGCGGAGGAGCGGCAGCGCCCAGAGCTGGGCGCCGGGAAAAGCCAAAATTTGCTTCAGAGTGAACTGGAAAGGGTGCAGGGCCGAGCGTGCTCTGACACTTGTCCGTCAGCGCAGCCTCGAGCCCCGCACAGCCTCGTGCCCACGCGCTCGGCACAACGCGGCTGCTCCCCGGGCACCACTCACGGTGCTGCCCACGAGACCTGGGGTGCGAAAGGCGGCGGCGGCACCGGGGCGGCCAAGCCCGGAGCCATGCGAGGCGGCGGATTGGGAACCACGGCCCCAAAACCCGGCCCCGCTCCCACAAAAGCCCCCGTGCCCACCGGGGTGGCCGCAGCAGGCAGGTGGCGCCGGAGAAGAACTGGGACCAGTGCCCCGCGCGGACTGGTCCCAGCGCCGGACCGAGGGCAGCGGGCTGGGCGGCGCAGCCCCAGCAGTATGTTATTATTTACACTGTGTATTGTTACTGTGCGTAATGTCCTAGGTTCTTTTTGTTCGTTTGTTCGTCGTTTCGTTCTGTTTTTTAATGGGGTGCGGGGGGACGCGGCGGCGACTTCGCGAGGGCGACGGCTCAGGACAGAGGCCACGGGAGGGAGGGGGGACGTGGCGGCTTCGCATGACCAAAAGGCCGTTGGTGGTCGGGGGGGGGGGGGAAGGGGGGGCGTTTTTTTAATCACATGACCAAACACAGCACTTGAACATCAAAAAATAATAATAATTAAAAAATAAAAAATAAAAATAAATAAAAAAAATATTTAAAAACAAAACAATACACAAATCGGAGCGTTCAGAGCTTTCAGCTCCCGTCCCGCACTGGGGGCTCCCACGTGCCCGGAGGTCCCAGCCCGCCCTGGGCCCCGGCGTTGCCGTCCCGCAGCCACCGGAGGCTCGGCCTGGAGGGCGGGAGCGACAGAGCCTCTGTGCTGAAATCCCCCGTCAGGTGAGGGTCCCATTTGCACTACGGAAAGGAAAGGAGGAGAGGCTTGGTACAGGATCCCCTGCGCCGCGCGGCCGAGGTGCTCCCACGCCCGCGCTTCCTCGGCGCAGTTGCCCCTGTCCCCGTGCCACCAAATCCCCTGGGGACGGGGACGGCGCGAGGTTCCCCCGCAGGGGCTCAGTCCCCTTCCTCGTGCTCTTGCCTACCTCAGGGGCTCCGGACGACACCCGAGGCTTTACTCACAGCGCCCCTTTTATTTTCCATCCTGGGGACACGCGGGCACGCTGCGCCCCTGGGAGGAGGATGCAGCGCGGCCACCGCTCGCCCGTGGGAGAATCGCGCACGGATGCGGCCGAGCAGGAACCGAAAGCAGCGGGCACGCCGGCGTCCCTGCAAAAAAAATAAAATAAGATAATAATAATATCTGGGGAGAAGCGACAGGAAAGGCAAAAAAAAAAAAAGAAAAAAAGAAAAAAAAAGCTCAGTGGTCGTCTCAGTTACCGTGTTGTATAAATCACGTTCGTTCTGTATCTTGCGTTAGTCTCTGGTGTATACTAACCGCTGCTTCTTTCCCAGTTCCTTTTTTTTTTTTTTTTTAGACTTTTTGTACAATAAAAATTTATATAGCCAAAAAGAAGAGAGGAAAACAAAAAAAAAAAAAAAGGGAAAACTGCTGAGAAACGCGTTTCACTTGGGTTCCTTGTCACCACGGCGCCCACCAGGAGCCCAGCTCCACACCCAGGGATGCTGCAGAGGGGGGCCCACATGGCCTCCCCCCATCCCCGGCCCCCATTTCCCTGCAGGGTGCAGGATCACCCCCAACCCTCCCAGTGCCACTCGCTGGTGGAGGCACAGGGGGGTATGAGGAGACCCCGGCCTCCAGGTCCTCGCCTCCCTGCCCCGCGCCGGGACCACCGCTGCCTCCCCGTCCCCGGCGGGTTCAGCCCCCATGCTGCGTCCCTGCGTCACCGCAGCCCTCCAGCACCACGCGCCCCGTCCCGCAGCCCCCCCATGTCCTCCCTCGAGAGACTCTGCCTCGATCCAGCGCCCCCAGCCTTGGCTGGCTCGGGAAATATGTTTCCTGATGCTTCTCATTTTTCCCACGCTCCCTGCTGCCGGCCGCGGAGCAGTGGATGAGCGGGGAAGAAATCCGCCCTAACGCCCGCGCCCCGCTCGGTCCTGGTGCCAGAATCGCGTCTCCCCCCCTCTCCCCAAGCCCCCCATGAACATTTGCCTCTGTGCTTCAAAAACCACGCTGAGAACCAGCCGGGCAGCACGCAAATGCCCCCAAACCCATCCAAAAGGGCCGGGAAGAGGCGTCCCCATCCCACCAGTGCGGCCCCGGCCTCTCCTCGCCCCAGCCCCGCTCCTTGGCGCCTTCGCCCCACGGAGGGGACGCCGAGCACGTGGGCGCCGGCGGCCTCAGCTGCCTCCGCTCCACGCTGTAAAGCTGAGATTTACAAGTGGCCGGAGGAGACCAGAGCCGGGCAGCCTTTATGGAGCCTCATTAGGAGCTGCAGGTATGCCGAGAATGTCGCAGCTAATTACAGCTGGGCTCGGCGGGGGACAGGGGTGCGCAGCTGGGGGGGCGCTGAGGTCGCCGGCCGCGGGGCCGGGACGGAGCCGCGAGGTTCTTGGCACGAGCGGGGCCCAGGCGCGAGGGCTCGGCTCCAGCGCGGAGCCCCGGGGTCGGCCAGGTCCCAGGCCCCGGCGGCCCCGTGGAGCTGCGCCGCTTCCCGGCTCTCGCGCTCCCTGTGCCGGAGCCAAGGTCCCTTCCCAAAGGCCTGGGGACGCGTTCGGCGGCTGCCGCGTGCCCCCGTCCTCGCTGCCCCGCTGCTCCCCAGCTCTGCTTGCTCCATTGGAGACTCCCCGAGCCCAGCCCGGCTGCGGGCAGCTCCAGGCAGGGCTGAGGCCCCGGCCACTCACAGGACACCAAACCTGCGCTGATCTGGGGAAGAAGCCCACCCGGCCTCCTCCAGACCTGGCTTTCCCATGGATAAAACCCCCGGAGGGCTCCGGGACCTGCGCAATGGCACCGGCACCGAACCAGAGCCCGGGGCACCAAACAGCGGTGGCGGCGAGGTCCGGGGCACCCCCACACCTCCACGTGCTCGCTGCTCCTGCACGGGCACCGCGAGGTCCCGGCCCCCTTTGTTTGTTTGTTTTGGGGACGATGTCAAGAGTTTAACGAGCGCGCACCTTTGTTCCGGTCACGTCTCCCCGAGGCTGCACCCCACATCAGCGGCTCCCCGGCCACCGGCTGACCTAGTTCCGAAACCCAGGGCAGGGCTGGGGCCGGGGGGGGAGAGAGGGACAAATTAGGACAGGGACGTGCGGGGGCGACCACCCACAGCTGCACCATGACATAATATGGCTCCCTAACCTTCCCCTCCGCTGCCTAACAAGACTGCCCGCACGCAGCATTCACAGTAATTAAACCATCAACAGGGAGCCTGGCTGGGATCCACCGACCTCGCCACGTCCCGGGGAGACGCCGGCGCGGGGCACGGTGCAGCGGCAGCACCGGAGGGGACCGGGTGGCTCAGCCCTTGGCCACGGCACTTGGGGACGGGACCGTGGGGTCCTCGAGGTCCCTGAAGCATCCCATGCCCAGGCACGGGGCGGCGAGTTCCTCGCACGGGGCGTCCCCTGTCCTCCCCTGTCCCCCAGCGGATGCATCCGTGGAACCACCACTGAAGCAGGGAAACCTCGGGGGGCCGACGGCACCGACCGCCCCCACGCCTCACCACCGCTCGGGAAGGGCAGCGCTTGGGTTCCTCGGGGCAAGGAGCGCGGAACCGGTGAGTGGAGAGGGAAAGCGAGGTCCTGGCAGCCCTCCTGCAGCCCCGTGGAGAGGCTCGGCCGCAGGCTCAGCCCCGCGCTCCCAGCCCCATGCAGGGGCTTACCGGCCCCACGGTGGCGCAGGTGGGGGGCAGCCCCTCCGCTCGCCCCCGCACACGCCGGGCTGCACTCTTTTGTCCCCTCATTTCCCTGAATTTAAACAAAAGACGCTTCCAACCCACCCAGGGAGGCGGCGGGGAGCAGGGCCGGGCGCCGCGGGGAGAAGGGGCGCTGGCACCGGCTCGGGACCGAGCCCCCCGCGCACCGAGCCCCCACCTCCTCCGCAGCCCCCACACTGCGCAGCCCCACCGCTGCTCCCGCCCCCGGCCCCCCCCAGGCCTGACCTATAGTCCCACTCGCATTTACAGCCCAAGCGTCTGCTGTGAAAAGTGACTTCATGCTGAATTTGGGCACTGCACGGCGTTACCAGCTCTCACGCTGCAAGCCCCGGCCCTCCTTTTCTTTCGCTCGCTTTCCCACACTTTCCCCCGCTCATTGTGTGCCCGCTGCTTTTTTTCTTCGCCTATTCAGCCCAAATTAGTCACGAGCAGCCCCCAGCTTGGAGAGGAAAAATAAATTAGGTGGTGTTTTAAACACAGTGTGATTGGAACGATTCTCCCCTGCACCCAGGAGGGGAAAGCCCGGCCTTTGAAAGATGCGGCGTCCTCCACCAACAGCCCCCGCGCAAGGCCCCGGGAGCGGGCTGGGGACGCGGCCCCGCGTGGAGCTCACCCCGATGCGGTGCCACGGCCAAAGGAGGCTCAGCCCCGGCCAGGGGAGGGGACGGGGAGAAGCTGGACCCAGCCCCACGCCATGGGAAGGACAGCGCGGGACACGTGGCCGGGCACCAGGTCCCCGTCCTTGCTCTGGGAAGGGGACGGCACCGGGACCCCCCGGGTTTGGTTCTCGGCTTGATGAGGTTGGAAGCCCAGAGAAGCAGCTGTGACGAAGCCTCGGATGCCATGAGAGCTCTGTCCATCCCCGCTCGGCTCTCTGACCACCCGTGGCTCCCGGCACCCACACCAGCAGCCAAGGGAAGCCCTGGCCCTGCTGTCCTTACGTGCCTCAGCGGCTCCAGCCCCGACATCCGTCCGTCCGTCCGTCCGTCGCGGCTCCATCCCGACCGCGCGCTCCGGCCCCGAGCGCGGCCGCGCATCAAACCGACAGACACCAGAATTGCCTTGGAGAAGCAGTTTTATTATGAAACCAAGAACGAAATGCAGTGTTTGCCCTGGCACACTACAAAACATCTCAAGCAAATAACCAGCAGAAGGATCGTGAGCCAAATAGAAAATACATCTTACAAAATCCGGCATACAAAAACCAAACCAAAACAAAAACCCAACGGAATAAAGTTATTACATTAAATCGGGAGAGAGCAAGGGAGCTTCGATTCACTCACCCACCAACAACCCAAGACACAACGAAACCCGGACCCCGTGGCTTTTAGCTGCCCTTTGGGAAAGTAAACAAACGTCCAAGGTATTGCTTAGAGTCACTGAGGGCACACACATGCAGTCGGACTGCAGACATTAGTGGAACAGAAGCCGTTTGAAGACTTCTACGTTAAAAAAAATATATATATTGCTTATTGAGAATCAGGTACAAGCCTCTGAAAAGCTCCGTTTGTACAGACATCCGCTGTTCTGACATCCTAAGGAACTGAGCGTGGACAACGCAAACGCCTTTCCGAGAACAGGTTACAGTCAGAAATAAAAACCCTACAACTTCAGCAAGTCTCCAGACAACAGAAGGGTTTCAGCCAGAATGCCCAGCCAAAAATCCAAGCGGAGGCCTGGACCTGTGCCTATACCTGGGGCCGAGGTATCCGTGCGAGGGAAAGCACTGCACAAGGTGTAGCGGGAACGAACGCTTGCAACTGGAACTCATTCTCTACGTACAAAGAAGGAAGGAAGGGCACCAGGCGGCTGCTCTCGCTGCCGGTCCGACGGCCACCGGCCTCGGGCTCCGACGCTTCCCCGAGGAATTCTCGTTGCGGCCCCCTAAGAACGGAGGTGCCCTCGGAAATGCCGCAACAGGCGGCGGCAGCGCTGCCTTCCGCGGGACCCGGCCAAGGTTTTGCCCCTGCAACGGTCCCGGGTAACGCAGAAGGAACTGCCTTCTGCACGGCGACCGAGATCTTCTGCCCTGAACGCAGGTCCTAGGGCAAGAGCGGTGCCCTCCCGCCCCCTCCGGCAGCTCGGAGAAGAGCGAGGCTTCTTCAGCAAGTGTGCGAGTCAACCAGCCCGCCAGCTGCTCTGAAGCAAAGAGAGGAGAAAATGAAACCCAGCCTGAGAACACGCTCGGACAAAGGGATTCTGCCGCTGTGTTTAAGGAGAGAAATGTATCGCTGACCTTAGGGAGACCTGGAAAACGAGCACGAGACGCCAGGAGCCCCAGAGGGGCCGGATAAACGACGCGGTCAGAACGGGCTCCGTCTGCAAGCACGCTGCTACTCTTCCCTCCTCGTTCTGGGACACCGGTCTCGATCTAAGGTTAACCGGCCACCCCCGCTCTGCCGATCCCTGCTAGCCTCACCCTGGGAAGGAAGGCAGCTGCAAAACTGCCCCGAGCGCCGGCTACCAAAGCGCCACTGCTCCTCCGTTCCTGAAAACACGAGACCAAATCCTTCCCCGCCACACAACCTGCCGGGGCGCAGAGCGGAGCCCGCATCCCACGTCGTGCTCTCCCGATGAAGCGTCCTTGTCCCAGCCGCCGACACCGCCGAGCCTCGGGGCGCGTTTTCACAAGGTAAAGGAGGAGAGGACCAAGAGACGGAGGCAGCATCGAGACAGCAAACACCAAACACTTCCAACAGCTCCTCGCTCCCGCAGCAACCGTGAATTCTTAACCCGGAGCCGTGCCGACGACAGCCGGGGAAGGACCAGGCTGCGGGACTTCGGGCTACCAAAGATGCGATAAGAACAGTTCCTTCTTTTTGCCCTACTTCTTTTTTAAAAAAATCGTAACTTGAAAGAGTAAGTAGCACAATCATACAACTACGGGGGGTTCCCTGTCTACCCATCACTAAAACCTAGAGGAACAGAGTGTGAGAGAAAGTGGGGGGAAAGAGAAGGGAGGAGGAGTATGCACGCACTCGAGGCACACTGCAAGTGGGGGGAAGCTAGGGAGGGCCGGCATCAGACAATCCCAAAGCGCTCTGCTCTTTTCCTCTTCTTTGCCTGCAAAAAAAAACAAAGAAATAGAAGAAAATTCAAGACCAAGACCAGCGAAGGAGTCCTCCTCAAGCCTCGCCCAACCTGGCGGAGGATTTCCTAGCACCCCGGCGTGGGTAACAACGCCGGTGCACGGCAGCTCCAGCCCCTTCCCGAGCGCGCCGACACAAAGCCCGTCGGAGGGGAGGGTTTGTGCCGCGCTTGGCAGGGAGCTGTGAAGGTTTTATTCTAAGCCTGGGACAAAGAGAGCCCCCAAATCCAGTAGCAGAAATATACAGTGCCTGAGATACAGTGCCGCTGAAGTCACTTCATCTTGCTGGCAACGCGCTACAAAAGGGTTGAGCTGGGAACAATGCCTACTTTAGAGGCCTAGAAACCCTTCCAGGCAGTGGGGAGGTGGGAAATGTAAAAGGGCAAAGGGTTAACACTCGCCTATTCATGGAAAAGGTGAGAGGGACACACTCAAACGCATTAAATATACTATTGCGTCTCTCAGATATGCCTTTAAGCCGATACACGAGGGGCGTATAAATCTTAATTTTTAGCAGGATAAATAGCCTGGGGGCAACAGAAGCCCTAATCAAGAATCTCCAGGGGAAAGGTGCATTTGAGTGCACACAATACTAGTAAAAAGACCTTTTTGTTCCAGGCACAATCTCCAAGTGACCTAACGGAAAAGCATGGAATCCCTCAGCCCAGCCGCCCCCTCCGCGCGGGCCGCGGGGGCTCATTCTCCCAAGCTCGGCGGCAGGCTGGGAACGCCGCTCCGCGCGGGGCGGCGCTTCTGCAGCGAGCTGAGAACGGAACAAAAAGGCCCCTGCGCCCCACCTGGACCGCCGAGGTGGCTCCCGGGGGAGCAGGAGAAACCCGCTTCTGGTTCCAAGCCCGGAGCCACCTGGGGAAGCAGTTCCCGAGCCCCAGCAGCTCGTCCTGCCGCAGCCGTTGCTCGTTTGTTAACGAGCGGGTCCCCGTCCACGGGGAGCCCCCGGGCCCCCAGCAGCGGGGCGCTCGATGCCTGCGCCAGGGAAGGTGGCTGCGGCCCCCCCCCAGCTGCACGTGGGGCTCCCCGGGGGCTCCCCGTGTCCGAGGAGGACACGCTAGCCCACGCGGCGGCTCGGAAGGGTGTGAAAGCAGAGGAAAGCCTAAAACAGCACAAACGTGCCCCTGAGGAGGTTACACATTTAAAAGATGGGCCAAAGACACGGCAGAGAGAAATGCCGAGGGGACGGAACAAAGCACGGAGGAGAAAAGCTGGAAACGGGGTCAGTATCTCAGTCCTCATTATGCTACGCAGTCTCTGGGGCTTTATTCTCAACGAGCAGAGGGCCCAGAAGCATCCAGGCCGCGGGGAGCTGCGGAGCACAAGGAAGGGGAGCAGCAAGACGCCTGCGGCGGCCGCTGCCCACCCTCCCGGGAGGGGGACTTCACCTCTGTGTCCTCTGTAGCTCCAGCCCCGGCTGAACTCGTCACGATGCCGAACCGCTCCTTCCTCTTCTTCAGCTTCTCGTCTTCTTCACTCTGGCACAAAGAAGGATGGGAATTTATTTTGCTGGCATGGCCCCGAGGTCCCCGAGGTCCCCCCCAGGGGCCGCAGCCCCCAGGGGCCGGCCCCGGCTGATGGTTTTCGCAGGTGACCTCCCGCCCGCTGCACTCGACGCCCCTTCTCTTGGCAACGCTTCCATTTGGAGATGGGAGCTCGGCGCTCGCCCCATCTTCCCAAGTCCCTTTTAATTTATTTCCAGCCTGAACGAGGCAAAATCCCCCCTGACATTTCCCAGAGCCGTCCCTGTTTTCTCGAGGTTCTCCAAAGAGCCTGCAGGCTTTTTTTTTTTTTAATCTCTGCTGCCATCACCCACGCTGATGTCCTCATCAGCGGTAATAGCCCCAGCCATCATCGCCCTAAAAGCCTCAACGCATCCATTTTCTGTACATTTATCCCTCGCTCTGGCCTCTTCTGGGTTTCTACAGCTCAGGCCAGCTGATTGCTTGGCTGCTGCTGCAGTTCCTCCTCCCTCCCCTGCCGTTAAGTGCATCTCACAGCCTCGCTCCCCGACCCGCTGGACGCATCTCGCCACCTCCCCGCGAACCGCGGGCTGCCAACACCACCGAGAAACTCATGGGGTGCCACGAGGGCCACAGGGGCGTCGTTTTAGTACAATTTTTTTTTCCAAAGGGCCTCAAATCCCAGTGCTCCACCCGCATCCACTCCGATTGCCCGCAGGGCAGCGGGACTGAGCCGCACCCGTTTGCAGTCCGGGCTGCGAGCGCAGAGAGCAGCGGGGTTTTGCCCCGGGTACAGCCGAGGTACGTGCAAGGTGCGTTCGATGTTACCGAAGGTAAACGTGATTTACCCCAAAGAAGGAAGGGGAACAACCCGCCCACGGCGGCACCTGACACGAGGGACACCAAGGAGCCCCAGCTCCGCGGGAGGCCAGCAGCGGCCGTGGTCCGAGCGGCACG